>NC_134300.1:1500000-1643298 GCF_949628215.1 Phalacrocorax aristotelis
GTGCCGGCAGAGCAGCTCGCTCCGGAGAGCCCGGCGGGGAGGAGGTGGTGAAGACCCCCCCTTCCCGGCACTCGACGCCGTCCACGCCGCCGCAGCATCGGTACAGAGCAACCCTGCGGGGGGTTGGGGGGGGGGGGGGTGGGCAAAAAACCCCAGAACCACCAAAAAACCCCATTTTTTGCTCATTAACTTCATACCCTGACTCCCGAGTTCGCACTTCTACCTTGAAGCTGAGAGCCTGGAGAAGGATAAGACGCAAGACAAACTGCTCCGGGTTACTTGGAGAGGCGGGTTTCGATCCACGAGGAGGGGAGCGCAAGCGGTGCGGCGCCGTGCCGGAGCGGAGCCGCGGCGGCGCCGGGACTCGACGCTCCCCGGGGCCGGTGCCACGGGCAAGTACGGCTCGTGGGAGAAGCGGGGACGCCCCGGGTCGGAGGCGGCGTCGGCTTCGCCGCCGCGGTGAAACGCCTTTGGGGGTCGGTTTGTCGGGGTCTTTTATTTTGTTGGGGGTTTGGGGTTCGTTTATTTTTTATTTTTAATGTTTTTTGGGTTGGTTTTTTTTTTTTTTTTTTTGGTCCCGGTCATTCTTTATTTCCCCCCAGACTGTAGTATCCAGTAAACTCCTCCTAATTTTCAAAAGACAACGAGAAGAACGACAATCTAAGAAACCAACACCCTCCTTTGTGCTTCTATAAATACGTTTCTGATCTAATTTTATTTCTCGTGCTCATCTGTACTGTTGACAGTTACAATTGTGTATAATTTTTTTTTTTTAATTTGGAATTTTTGCGTTGTATAGGGTTTAGTTTGAAAATATATATATATTTTCCATTTTTTAAGAAGGGGTGTTGCAAAAAAAAAATTGCACGATTTAAATGACAATAGTTAAAATGCTGCAGTTTTTAGAGATGTGGAAGCAAAATGGAGCTTATTTATTCTCAAAGGCTATAAAGGCGTAAAATGCATGAAGAAAAAAAACAACAAAAAAAAACCCACAAAAAAACATTTACAAAAAAAAAAAAAAAAAAGACAAAAAAAGTGTAACCTGAACAAAGTGTAGCGTTAAAAATTTTAAAGGGTGACAAGAAGAAGAAGAAGAAAAAAAAAAAAACAACAAAAAAAAAACCCAAAAAAACAGCTAATATATTGTGTTTGGGCTAGTTTGCTTTTGTTTTTAATTGTTCCTTTTTTTGGAGAATGAAATACAATTGTGTATATTTTCATATAAGAAGTATGCACTGATATGTTTCAAAAATGATATATTACTTTCTAAAAGTGTGGTTACTTACCAAAGTCTGTTTCTGATCTTTACCTTCTTGAAATCTCTGTGGATCCCTTGAACACGCGCATGCCGGGGCTCGACGCCGCGGGCTGGATCCAGAGGTAAGCCGGGGTGGTTTGCAGACCCCCCCCTCCCCACCTCCGCCGGCATCAGCCCCCTCCCCTCCCCACGGTCTCTCCGGGACCCCTCGGGGGTCCCCACGGGGCGATCGATGGGGATGCGGGAGCCCGGCGCCGGGGCGGCTGCTTCTGCGGGGCGCAGGGCTGGTGGGTGCCGGCGTGGTTTTTTTTTTTGGGGGGGGGTGGGGTGGGGGGGGCTGGGGGTGCCTGTGACCCCCGTCCCGGGAAGGCTGGTCTTTCCCAGGGTTTGGCGGAGCCGAAGCCGGCTGGTTTTTGGGGGTGTTTGTGACGGGGGCTGGTGGGGTCCGTCGGCGGGACGATGCTGGGGAGAGCAGCGTTGTGGGGGGCAAATGCAGAATAAAGGGTACGTCCGCGTGCCGGGGGACACGGGGAGCAGGCGAGGCCTTTGCCGGCGGCCTGCGCCGGGAGAACCGGGGTTTTCCCCCTGGCTGGTGCAGAGAGGAGGAGGATGGAAGGAGGTTGAGGGGGGTCTGGCTCAGGTGACGCTGCTGCCGGCGGCTGTAGCAGCAGGTTGGGGCGGGGAGTCGCGTGCCCACCCCAGGAGGAGATTTGGGGACCGGAGCAGGACCCTAAATGATGCTTCAAACCTAAAATATCAAGGCGGGCTGCTGGGGTGCAGCAGGTGGGCGTTGAGGATGGTGATGGATGGACGGGGACGGTCTCGCCCGCTCCTGGGGGGCTGCGGAGGTCGGGTGCGAGGGGACGGGGTGACCCCGTGCTCGCAGGGGGGCGTTTTGGGAGGGGGCGAAGAGCCCGGCTGCGTCGGAGGCTTGGGTGAGGGTCGGTGCTGGGGGGAGTCTGTGCGAGGGGCGCTCCCGAGCCCCGCAGGGGGTTGCGGTCGTGGCGGGGAGACCCTCGGGGAAAGCGGGGGGGGGTCGCCGTCACGTGTATGGGGCTGCTGCCGGTGTCAGGGGTCCGAGGGCAGGTGGAGGCGTTCAAAGCAGAGCTGGTCGCGAGGGGCTGCGCGTGGGCCCATGGGGGAAAGCGGGGCGAGGAGAGAGAAAAACGGCTCCTTTTCTTCCCCCCTTTTTCACTTTCCTCTTCCCTCTCCCCCCAAAAATCCTCAGCAAACCAGGGAAAAAGCAAATTTACAAAAAAACCCTACATTTTCCTTGAAAGTTCCACCTCCCGCGCTTCCCCCCCCACCCCGTGCATTGCTCAGCTGGAGAAACGCACCCGCCCGCCCCCCCCCAACAGTTTTGATGAGAATTGGAAAATCCAGAGAAGGCAGGGCCATGGGGCGCCTGGTGCTGCCGCGAAGGCAGGGCGAGCACCCCGTGGCCGTCGGGAAGGAGTTCGCGGCATCTTCTCGGCCACGCCATGCCACCCCCGCTGCCACATCCCACCTTTCCCTCCCATCCCTCCGGCTGAGGGCACAATTTGGGGGTCTTTGGGGGATTTTGAACGCCCAAAGTGGCAAAAATTCATCCCTGTCCGCCTCTGCCAGGGCCACGGGCGAGTCTGTGACCGTGGCCTTCAGCCAAAGGTTTGCTCTTGTTTCCCATTCCCGTTTTCGCATCATTTTACCCCGCCTTTCCTTCTTCCTTCCCCTCTCGCTTCATTTATTTTGAATTTTTAAACATTTTTTTCAACACAACTACCCAACCAGACCCATAAACCGAGTATTATGTTTTCACTACCTCCATCACCCTTCCCTGTCCGAAGCCAGAAGCCATGCTCGGGATGTAAGAGGGCCTTTTCCCCTTTATTTTCGCCCTTTTCTCTGGAGATTTTTGTCTCCCCCCATCTGTCCTTCCCCCCCACCTCTTTCCTCGCTCTCTGATCTTTCACTTGTAGTATTTTACCTGCCTACTGTAACTGTAAATAGCGAGTTTCGATATGTCAGCAATGGTAACAGTACAGAAAACTGTTTTTTGGGTTTTCCTCTTTTTTTTTTCCTGTTGTACTGATATGAAATAAGATTATATTTTTGTCAGAGTATATTGTAATAATACTAAATTTGGACATGGCCGAATTGTACAGCTATTTCTTGTTTAGCCCTCTTGGCTCTCCCCGTGCACCCCCTCTCCCCGTCCCTCCCCGCTCCCCGATTTTCCCTGTCCCGGACCCTGCCAGGCTCCCGACGGGGAGCGGCCGCTTGCCGATGGCTTGAGCACGGGCTTGCTTTTCCACAGAGGGTCCCCAAAAAAACGCTGGCCTGTGACCCCCGCCATGGGTCCAGAGAGCTCAGCAACACCCAGAAATATCTTTGAGGGAGCCTTGGACATAGGGAGGTACCGGGGGCACAGGGATGCTCTGGCTCTCCCTCCGACTAGGAGACCTCGGAGGGGCAGACGGGGTGGAAAAGCCTTTTATTTTCCAGTTTATTACCCCCGAACTCCGTCCTCTGAGAGCGATGGCTTTCTTGAAATATGCTTTCTTTAAGCCAGAAGAGGGTGGTGTGGCTCAGGGAGCTGCACCGGCCGCGGCACTCCGGCTTCGGAGCAGGCTGGGATGGTTTTCTGGGAACCGGGGATTTTATCACAACCCCACGCCGATGCTGCGGGGAGAGGCAGAGAAGCGCAAGACGTCGCTGGGCTGGGGTAGGCTGCTGCATTTTACCCACAGGGCCAGCTTCGTGGTGAAAATAAGGGAAAGAAGGTGGGAAAATAAGGGGGTTCTTCACTTCAGCTTGCTTGGCAGAGGGGGATTTTCCCACCGGTGCCGCTCCAGCCACTGAGACGTAGAGACCGACGCGGTCCCTTGGCTCTCGGGGCTTGAACGCGCCGCAGAGCAGCACCGAGCATCCTTTCCCCGGGTGGAAACCCGCCGTCGTAGGACGGATGCTGGGACGTCCCGGCGGGCTCCCGGCATCGCCCGTTGAGGCGATGACTCCCTTCCCTCGGGCCGTGACTCCCTTCCTCCCCACGGCTCTTTCCAAGCAGTTTGCAGGCAAATAGGACGCTGAAACGGGTGGGGAGCAGCGCGGCTGTGCCGCTGTCCCGTCCCCCCTTGGCAAACAGGTCCCCCCGATGGCCTCTGGGTCGGGTCCTTGTTCTTACCCATCCCCTTCGCCCCCCCCGGCTCCCCGTAGCTCGAGTAAAGCAGATAGGTGTTAGCACACTCTGGGGTATCTGCAACAATCCTTGTAAAATAGAACAGACCCTTCAAATGATGCACTAAAAGGAGAAAAATACCAATAAAGCCCTCCTCAGCGCCTCCGTACGATGGTTAGTTGGATCTCCTACACGGCTCGGCCCGTCCGTGTCGGCACAGGCAGCTCTTCTCCTCTCCCCCCTCAGGATGCTGCACAGGTAGAAACAAAACAGAACGTGCACTTCCCCCGAGTAGTTTTATTTATTGTTTTGAGAAGCAATTTAAAAGGGAAAAAAAAAAAAAAAGATAAACCGTGTATCTATAAATATATATATAAATATATTTTTAACCTCTTTTCTTTTTTTTTTTCCTGATGCTCCTCCGCCTGCGTGTGTGCGTGTGCGTGTGCGTGTGCGTGAGTCAAGGGGTTCGGTGGCCGTGGGACGGTCGCGCTCGTCGTGCGGACGGGCAGTGGGGACCTGGGTGTCCCCCCCACCCCCCGCTCCGTATCCGGCTCTTCAGGTGCGATGCAGCGAAAGCCAAGCGGCAGCGTTGGGAGGGGAGGGAGGATTTATGCCGAAAGCTTGTAAAGTTTTTAACCGGAATCTTTGACTAATTCCATCTTTCTCTTGAGTATTTGCACCCTCGGGGTCTGGCCTGGCCGAGAACCTCCCGAGCCCTGGGGACGCCGTCGCCCCCGTCCCCGTCCCCTCCCATCCCTGCTCCCGACCTGCACCCTTGACAATCAGTGGCTCCTTCCCAGGGACTGCAGCACGTGGTTGAGATGTCCGTTTCGTTTTTTCAATATTCCTTTTTTTGTGCTGTATGGTGATGCGTTATTGTATATTCCACAATAAGAAAAAAAAAAAAGATATTAAAAAAAATGATGATAATAATAATTACCATGAAAAATTCTTATGAGTTTTGTTTGGAAACTCTTTCACTATATTTGTTGTAAAGAGGTTTACTATTAAAAAGAAAAAAAATACACGTTTCTGATAATTTTCTGCGCCTCTGGCTCTTTCTTTCCCGCCCTCCTCAGCCGCCGGCACTGAGGGTGCAGCGGGGTGTCGCTCCGCGTCCGGGGCTCAAGCTCCTGCCGACAGCCCTGGCGAGGTGGGGATGCTCCCAGTGTCACCGGCTCTCCGTGGCTGGGGGTGACGCTGCTGTCCCAGCTCGCCTGGAGGCACAGACTCACGGAATCCCAGACTGGCGGGGGCTGGAAGGGCCCTCTGGAGCTCACCCCGTCCCACCCCTGCTGGAGCAGGCACCCCCAGAGCAGGGGCACAGGGCCGCGTCCAGGCGGGGGGTGAATGTCTCCAGGGAAGGGACCCCACAGCCTCTCTGGGCAGCCTGTGCCCGTGCTCTGGCACCCGCACAGGGAAGGGGTTTGTCCTCATGTTCAGGGGGAACTTCCCGTGTTCCAGCTTGTGCCCGTGGCCCCTTGGCCTGGCGTTGGGCACCACTGGAAAGAGCCCGGCCCCATCCTCCTGACACCCACCCTTCAGATATTTATAAGCACTGATGAGATCCCCCCTCAGCCTTCTCTTCTCCAGGCTGAACAAACCCAGGTCTCCCAGCCTTTCCTCACAAGGGAGATGCTCCAGCCCCTGACCGTCTCCGTAGCTCTCCGCTGGCCTCTCCCCAGCAGTTCCCTGCCCTTCCTGAACTGGGGGGCCCAGAACTGGCTGCAGCCCCCCAGATGTGGCCTCATCGGGGCAGAGCAGAGGGGGAGGAGAACCTCCCTCGCCCTGCTGGCCACACGCCTTTCCATGCCCCCCAGGGCACCGCTGGCCCCCTTGGCCCCAAGGGCCCGGTGCTGGCTCAGGGTCACCTCGCTGCCCCCCAGCACCCCCAGGTCCTTTCCAGCACAGCCGCTCTCCAGCAGGTCCCCCCCAGCCTGTGCTGGTGCGGGGGGTTGTTCCTCCCCAGGGGCAGGACCTGGCACCTGCTCCTGTTGAATTCCCCGAGGTTCCCCTGGGCCCAGCTCCCCAGCCCGCCCAGCCCTCGCTGGGTGCCAGCATGGCCTCTGGTCACAGAATCATAGAATCATGGAACGTCTTGATTGAGAAAGGACCCCCAGGGACCATCGAGCCCAGCTCCTGTCCCTGCACAGGACACCCCAAATTCACACCGTGGCTCTGAGGGCCTTGGCCAAGCGCTTCTGGAACATCGCCAGGCTGGTGCCGCGATGCCTCCCTGGGGAGCCTGTGCCAGGGCTCCACCACCCTCGGGGGAAGGACCTTCCCCTAATGCCCAGCCTGACCCTCCCTGGCACATCTCCCTGCCGTTCCCTCGGGGCCTGGCGTATCAGCCGCTGCTCCCAGCTGGAGCCGGGGCTTGCCCTGCTTCCCCACTCAGGTGTTCCCAGTCCCCCATCCCTGCCCCGTGCCCGTGAGGGATCCAACCAGTGTGAGGCCCAGCGGGCGCCCCTTGCTCGGCAGCGAGCCCCCTCCCCGCGGCAGCCCTGAGGCGGGGTGGTGGCCGCCCTGGGATGCTCCTGGGGGGAGATGGTGGTTCCCACCACAGAGCTCCTGGCGCTTCCCTGCATGTCCTTGGGCCGCTCGCTCACTTGGCTGGGACGGACACCCCAAGACACCCCATGGGGCTCCCACAACTCATGGGGGGGGAGGGGGGATCCCCTTTCCACCCCATCACCCCCCCACCCCCCCCGCAGCCCCTCTCAGGCGGAGCCGACGCTGCTTCCCTTTAATGCTCAAAATGCAAATTTATTGAGTTACTCCAAATTAAATGCCTGTCTCGGGAAGGGGGGGGGCCTTCGCGGCCGCGTTTCTCCACGGCGGCCGCCAGGTGGCGCCAGAGCGCAGCGCGCCGCGGCTCTGATTGACAGCTGTCACTCACCGCGGCTCCGCACAGAGCCCGGGGCGGCTGGAAAGGAGGGGGTTGAGGGGCTGCGTGGCTGTGGGCCAGCCCAGCGCTGCCTGCGTGGCGTGTTTTGGCCCCCAGCGTGGCGATTTCCACGTTACGCCGTCCCGCGGCCGGGGAGCTCCTGGGTCTGGTGTGAATTCCTCGGAAAAATAGAAAAATCCCAGCACGCACCTTTGCCGACCCAGCCGGCAGCGAGGGCTGTGGGCAGCCTGCACGACGTGCAGCCCACGCAGGCGAGGCGCGGACCCGCACGTCGCCCGTCTTTCAGCCCCTTTGGGCGCGCGAAGCCGGATTCGGAGGTGCCACGGGGCGCCCAACGCTCCCGGAGACGCGTTTCCCCACCCCGGGGAAGGTGGTTTGAAGGGCGGGTTCAGAGCTGTCCACCTTCGAGAGGCTTCTCCTAGCCGCTGGTGCGTTCGGCCGGGGATGAACGCGGGCAGCTGGCCCGAAATATCCAACTAAACCATTTTTACTGGAAAACACCATTTCATCGTATTCGCTCTTTTTACCGGACGCAGCTGCGGGAGCCGGTCCCCGCTGCGCAAGGCTCTCGCTCTTCCCAAGGTGATGGAGCTGGGGGTGGAAATACCGCGGGTTTATCGACCGGCGTTTTCGGGAGCAGAGCGATGATCGCACTTCCATTGCGGCTCCCTTTTGTGCCGGGGGGTGCTCGCTGCACAGGCTGGGGAGCGGCTCTGCCCTCCAGGGACGAGGCAGCGGCAGGACGAGAGGGGAAGGAGGGAGGAAAATCCCCAGATCGTTCAGCCTGGGGCGGACGTGGACTTTTTTACTCCCATATTTTGAAGTTTCAGTAAAGGAGGAGGCTGGGAGCTGAAGTTTGGTTCCTCCCTGCGTAGTGGGTGACCCTTGGTTAGAGCATCTTCCAGCTCCAGGGCTTGGTTTCCCCACATGAGCTAATCACTCCCTGCAGCCAGAAACTATTCTTTGTACAGTCAAAAATTAGTAAATGAATAGTAAAAGAGTAGTAAGAGTTGTAAAAGAATAGTAAGAGAATTTTAGAAGAATTGTTAAAGAATAATAAAAGAATAGTAAGACAATTGTAAAAGAAGAGTAAAAGAACTGTAAAAGAATAAAGCACAAGTTTATCTGTTATTTCTTGAGTTTTGAAGTGTGGTCTTAGCTCAGGAGAGGGAGCTGGGCGTCAGTAGTGGGACATAACAGATGGCATTTAAGTCCCCACTTTGGCTGAACTTGGCGTTAGAAGGACGCCTCGGACAGCACTTTTCCAGCGAAACCGTGCAAATGACGTGCCTTTGGACTCGTGCGCGCACACGCCCAGCCCGCGCGCGCCCCAAAGGCTGTCCGCCAGCTCCGAGCTCCTCCTGACTCTTTATTTGACCGACCACCTCCCTCTAACTTGGAAGTAGATTTAAACAACAGCAACAAAATTATATGCCCGGTATAAATCTTTAATCAGAACATGTTTTTTCCCCCCTCAGAGCCTGCGCCGCTGTGTACAATCAGAACACAAATCAAAAGAAAGCGGAGTAAATTATTCATTGGGAATCTATTTCTGCTTTCCCTACATGGGAGACTCGGAGGCAGAGTTCGGGGGTGAGCGGTTGTCTCGGGGCTATTAATATTCACTCCAATAAGTTGAGCCACAGCCACGGCCTCGAGGGATGGGTAAATTGCCGGTAACTTTGGCTTCTGCTTTGTGCGGCTCCTGGTTCTGCTCAGTGGTTGGGGGCCGAGGGGCCGGGATGACCCGCGGGTATGAGCTCTGCCGGCGGCTGCTCCAGCCCCTCCACGGGGGGCGGCAGCGCTGGGTGCCGGTACATCTCCCACCCGGCCGGCGGGAAGCTGCTCGCGCGGTTACGGCTCCATCCGCGCCCAAAAACATCCGCGTGGATTTACGCTGGCGTCCCCGGAGACAACCCGCCGCGTCTCACCAGCTATTTCCCCACCTCCCTCTGCCGAGCGCATCGCACCCACCTCCGCACGCTATTTATAAAATAGCACTTCTAATATCCAGCCGAGGCGAAGCCCCACCTGCCTGCGAAGCGTCGCATTGTGGGGCTCGGCTCGTGTTTTGCCGTTGACGTGACACAGAGGCGTCGGAAGGATCCAAACATTGAGGCAGAGTTGCCAAAGCTGTTCGGAGAATAACGCGGAGTGTGCTTTTGGAGGGGGGAGTAGTATTATTATTAGTAGTAGTATTGTCATCGTCATCAGTATTATTATCTGAGCGATGCTTGGGCCTATATATTGATAAATGTCTGACGCGGCGCTTTGTTCTCAGTCGTTAATAGAAGCAAAAACCTTTTTCTTGGGTTTGGGTATTTTATTTTTTGCATTTTTTAATTTTATTTTATTTCAGAGTCACGCTCCACGGCACAAACTGTAAAAATACATTTTTCAAACAGCAAAAACAGACAGGTCGAGACCTTTCTGTTAACAATCCTCCACCCCATCCTTGAAATCTAAAGTAGTGAAGGATTTTGCGGAAAATAATGGATCATTTTCCCATTTACCCATGATTCAAGGATTAATAACTAATCCCATCAAAGGACATCTGCTTAGATTGTTCCTTGTCAGTGAAAGTAAATAGAGCCTTTTAGTCTTTAGACCTAAACTCCTCTGAGGTTATTATGCCGAGGGAACCTCCTACAAGCGGTTGCTTTCTCTTTCGCTCCTGCTGTGACTAACCCTGGAGGGAGAAAGCAAACTTTGCTAGTCCCTGGACATAAAGGTTATTTGCTAGAATGGAGGAGACTTTTATGAGAGGCCGGGTAAGCTGAGACCCTCACCCTCCCCTAAGGCTTGGCTCTAGCAGGGGGCTGCAGCCCGCCGAGCCCTTTGAGTTGCATTGTCCTGCCTCTACGGAAGATTTCCCCCTTTCAGGTCGGGGATGCCGTGTCTTCGCGCCCCCAAAAGCTTCTCCCTTGTTTACGTGGTGCTTCAGATCAGCTCTTTTGGGGTTAAATGGGAAAATGAGAAACTGTTCGAGTCTGGGGCCAAAATCTCTGGGCTTGGCAGAAAAAATCCCGGTGGGAGGCGGGTGCGGGGAGGGATGGACGGGGCTGGGGGCTCCATCGGCCCATGGGACCGGTGGAGGTACGGCCCGGCACTGCGGCCCTGGGGGAAGTGGGGAGGGGGATGACGGCAAAAGACCTGGGAAATGATGAACTTCTTGTTAAATAACGGGCTGCCGTAGCCTGACTTGGCTTTTCGTCAGCGGGGCTCTCGCTGCTTCGCAAAAAGATGCGTTTTAGGGGACGGAGCCTTTCTGAAAGGAGCTCTGGCCAGGGGGGACTGAGCCAAGATGTGAGCCCCAAGCAAGGGGAGCCCTGCCTCCTCCTCTGCCCTGGAGCTACTCCCCATAAATATTCACAAACGGCCCTTCCCAGGGCAGAAAGACCCCCCGAAGGAGACATTCCATGGGGTCGCCCGAGGAAGGTCGTGGTGGAGCCCATCTCTCTCCTTTTCTCTCCTTGTGCTGGGGTGGAAATAACCACCAGCGCCTGTGCCAGGCAGTTGGAGGGATGCATGTTGTAAGCATTTCAGAACATCTAAAATTAGACTTTTTCTCCCCCCCCCCCCCAGAACACGGCTGAGTGTCTCATCCACGAACACCAGCTGTGGATTTTTTTGCTCTCGCTTTGGCAAAAGCTTCCTCAGAGATAGAGACAAAAAAGAAACGCTGCTCCACCCTCTCCCTGGCGCGCACAAAATACAAGAGTAATTACAAACTGGGGCCGTGGGCCCCAAACCCAGACCCTGCTCTGAGCTATTGAGGGAAATCTTTCAAAAATCCAAATGGAAACCAGCCCCGTCGGCCTTTCGCCGTGCGGGGAAGCCGGTCCTGCTGTGCTCGCTCCCCCGGCCCTCTGGACCCGCAGACCCGACGCCTCTGTAATCTAGACTCGGCTTCAAGCTCCGGCTAAGGGAACAATTGCAGGCAAAGCCAGTGGGAGTTCAAAAGGAGCAATAGTGAATTAAACGATAGCAATTTCCCTTATTTTCTGCTGCTTAAAGGTGCACGCTGGGAATGTTTAAATATCCTTGTTATCCTCTTCAATACCTAGAGAACATTTTTTTAACGAGCAGGGCTGTAATCAGGCCGCGTTCGTGCCAGGCATCTCTTACTAACAAACGCCATTCTCCAAAAGAGCTGTCCAGATCCCATCCAAAGCCCTTTGAAGCAGAAGAAAAGGCACCTGCTGGACTGAGTGCTTCGGGCAGCTGTGCGAGCCGGGGTAGGTGCCGGGGGCACACTTTACCCAATTTGACCGAGACAAAACAGAGCTCCCCTCCAGTACGGCAAGAGGGAATTTTTGTGTTCCATTTGAGGATTTTGGGGCTTGGTTTTTATTTGCTACCGGTTTGGGGATGAGCTGAAGCCGAGGATAACATCACGTCTCAGGCCAAGATGATCCGCTATAAACGAATTTTTGCTTGTTTTCAAGCTCCAGCCCCCTTCCCCTCTGAAGCTCCCAGGTCACGCAGGCGCCTTCGAAGGCACCTAACTGCAGTTCAGCCTTTTTGGGGAACTGCTAAAAACCTCCACCTGAGGTAGGAAACACTTGCTGGGGAGAGGCAGGAGGAAGGCACGAGGCTTTCCAGCCTGGAGCTGGCTCAGGGGAGAAGGGTTTGTCTCTCTGCGGCTGCAGGCGGGTGTCTTGAGGCCGGAGCAAAGGGTGCAGGTGCCCAGGGCTGCGGGCAGGCAGCGGGTGCCTGTACACAGCCCTGCGGGCCTGGGGACGGCTCCAGAGCTTCTCTGCTACTGTCCTTCAGCACGCAACCGCTTGCTTCCGAATGCATCTTTTGTTGCAATTTTCTTTGTCTGGGGGGATGCCGAAGCGGTGGCACCGCGCGGCCCAGGCGGCAGCAAAAATGCCCGGAGAACGCGGTTGCTCGCAGAGAAGCGCAGCACACAGGGTCGGTGCTTTTTAGCGCTCAAAGACATTGATTTAGAAATCACCCAGCTCCAAACCTCTCTCTTTCCCCCCCAAATGCGTCACCCACGAACCTGCTGAGACACCCGCACCCCAAATTTTGATGTGACTGAGAATTTCGAGCGAAAACCTGTATCCCAACATCACACGGTGTCAGCAACGCGCACTTTTAGAGGCAGCATTTGTGGCGTCGCCGTGGTTTATGGAAAATAAGCACATGCGGTTTGTTTAGAGTCACACATATTTGTGCGCATCTCAGTGCAAATACTCAAAAAGCCAAACCAAAAAAAAAACCTTCGAGGCGTATGTGGTGTTTCTTACAGGGCTCAAACATCTCCCAAATGGAGACTCTCTGAGCTGGCAGGCAAAAAAATGAGGGAATTTCCCTTAAAAATCCCACCGGGGCAGATGCGGGGTGTTCCCTGCCAGGGCCCTGCGGGCTCTCCGCACCCTGCAAAGCCCTCATGGCCTCGGAGGCGCTCGCTGGTCTCCAGCACCCATGAGCGAGCAAAGGGATCATCCATTTCTTACCCCCAAGCGGGAAAAAGCTGCGGGCAGAGCATTTTGCGGTGGGTGTTTTACCCCTCCACCTCCACCCGGGGCACGGAGATCGTGTCCCTGCGGGTGTCGTGCATGGAGGGAGCCTGGACTCCGGACGGAGCCGGTGCGTGCACGCGTGCAGCTGTATGTAAATCGAACCGTGCACGCATCCCGCATGCACATCGCCCGCTGGCAGCCGTCGGTGGGTGCCGCACACGCGTGTGCGACGCGCGCAGCCGGCACGCGAACACGCACCGAATACACGCCCGGGGTGGGCGCGTGTATAGGGCGCACCCCGGGGGGTTCTGAGCAGTTTTGGGGGTGTTGTTGGTGAATCAGCCCCCCTTTTTGCAGCAGGCACACCCCCCCCCCCCCTTTGCAGCTCCCCGATGTGCGTGGCCTCTCGCGGGTCTGACCTGGGCAGGGGGCTGCGGGTGGGGAGGGGGCTGGACCCCGAAGGGCTGCAGAACCTTGCAGAAACTCATCGAAATAAAATCGGGGTGGGAAGGGGGGGGGGGCTGCGCATCGACCCCCAGGTGAGGTGCCCGGGGTGGGGGGTACACCTCCTTCCCCCCCATGGCGTGCACCAACGAACCCAGCAACGGACGCGTTTCTGGGTGGAATTTGGGGTTTGTTTTGCGTTGAGGGGGGGGGGTTGCATTATAACAAGTATTTTTTAACCGATGCGGGGGCTGCGGGGCTCCGTGCGGGGCACGGGGGAGGTGGGGGGGGATGCGCTGTCCCTGCGGGTCCCCTGCCCCCCCCCACGGGCCACCGACCGCCGAAAATCCCGGGTTTCCGAGGTGAAAATCTTCCTGGATCATCTGGGATTAACCATCTCCCGCCCCCCCCGCCGCTCCACCGCAGTCGGAATTTGCCTTCCATCGCGAGGCTGCTTAAAAAAAATAAGTTTAAAACGGCTGTTTTCTTTAAATAACGCCCCTTTAAGCGCCCGTACGGCGAATGACTGACGGTGTAAAAAAAATAAATGTGGGATGAGACGGGTACGAAAGTCCTGGGCTGTGGGGAAAGGCTGCGAGCCTTCGAGTGGAGCAGCCAGCCGTGATTTCCGAGGTAATTCCGAAAGAAAAAGCTGGGGTTAATTCACCTCTCTCTTTCCTCCAACGCCTCCTCTTTAAAGTTCAAGCTAAGAGAAAATAAAGCAGAGCTTTGCCACCCACTAAATGAAGGTGTGGCGGGTCTGGGCACCCATCGGCTCCCTCTGAAGGAGAAAGTCGCCACTTTCTTTAATCGCTGCTTTGGGGTAAGAAAGGGGGAAAAAAAGAGGAAAAAAAAAAAGGAAAAAAATAAAAATAACTTCCTTTTTTTTTTTTTTTTTTAAGCATAACCTGGTGGGCGAAGCCGCCGCCGTCGCTCGCGGGCGGCCAAGTGATGCCGGAGCCTCTCGGGGCTGGAGGGAGGATTTTTGCAAGGGAAACGTTTCATCTCGTTGGTCGTCGGTAACTGCGAATTTGCCAAGAAAGGGGGGACCGAAAGGCACCTTTTTGGGTTGGGTGGTTTATTTTTTTCCCCCCTTTCCAGTGTTCTCTGCGTTTCGAAACTCACGGGGGATTTGGAGAAACCAGCGGTTTAATTCCCTAAATATAAATAAGAATCAAATCAAATTATAAAAGGGGACGGGTGGGGGATGCCCAGGGTAGAGGAAGGTCCCTCAGCCTGTCGCCGCGCCGGGTATTTTCCGTTTCTGGCCGTTCGCAGTAAATAAATGAATGAAAAAAAAAAAAAAATAAATCCTGGTAGCTCAGGAATTAATGAAGGATGGGGCAGAGGAATGCGGAGAGCAGCGACCCGGACGGGGCTGGGAAAAGCGGCTCAGCTGCCGAGCTGCGAATGGAACCGCTGAAAAGGGTTTTTCCCAATTAAAAAAAAAAAAAAAAGAAGACGGAAAGAAAGAAGGAAGGAAAAGAAGGAAAAGAAAGAAAGAAATCCCTGCAATTTCCTCTTTTCCCCCCGTCTGTTGCGCTGGGGCGAGGAGCGGGGCTGACCCGGGCGCCCCGTGCCACCCCCCGGGTCGGTTTTGCTCATTTTGAGTAATTTTAAAAATATATTTTTATTATCGAAGCCCAATCCCCCAAACCACGCTTGGCGGGAGGAATCGATTCCTGATTTCATTTCATTATCGTTATTTTGGGATTTGGGGAAGTGGCGAAATAGAGAAAATATTATTCATTAAGGGAGGAAAAAAAAGCCGAAGTAGGGAAGAAAATTAGAGTCCGGCTTGAAACGGGTGTTCTTCGTCTCTGAAAAGCCGTGATTAGGGTAAAGCACCAAAACCAACAAACCCACCGATGCTTAGAAAATCGCAGGTAACTCTTGGGGGTGGTTTTTTGCGACAAGGGAACCCGCGATCGGGCCGGGAAATCACGGGTTATGGTAGGGTTTTATATATATTTTTTAAAAAAAAAATAAAATGTAAAAACTCAGCAATTACTTAAAGCCCTCCCGGAGCGGGTGTGCGGGAGCGGGGCCCGCACCCGGAGTTTCCCTCAATTAACGGCTAATTTCCAACCCGCAACAACGGCTCAGGGCACCCCCCTCGCTTTTGGGGGTGTGGGGGTGTCTTGGGAGAGCGGGGGGGGACGGGGGGGGACGGGACACCCCAGCTGAGCCGAGCTTTTCGCCGTGACTTTATTTCAAAAGGGAGGGAATTTTATTCGAATGAAGGAGCGGGTTCGGAGCGGGCCCGTGTCTGCGCCCCCCCGGCTTCATTTAAAACCACCCAAATATCACAAATACCTTTTTTTTTTTTTTTTTTCTCCCCATTTCCCCTCACTCCTCACCCCAATTTCCAACCCCCGGGTTTCCCTCTCGCCTCCTCTCAGCCCTCCCCGGCTGCCGAGAGAGGTTGCCGTATTTGCATATATGGTAATGAGCTCTTAATTGCCAGCCTTGCTGCGCTTTGCCGATCGATTTCGAGCAATACAGAGGTTAAGGAAGCTTGGAAATATCGCGGCTCCCCTCCCCCGCCTCCCCCCCTCCCCGACCCCCCCCCGCGATGGAGCCGGCCCCGCATTTGCATCGCAACTTCGGGTGCCTCCGACACGTACACTTTACGTATGGGCTACGTGGAGGCTCCTCGGCCGCTCCTATATATCCTTACGGCGGGCTCGGCCCCCGCTCCTGCGGCGGCGGCTCCGGCTGCGGGACCGCGGCGAGACCCCCCGGAGTGCGGAGGTGGGGCGGGCACGGGCTGCGGGCAGGGCAGTGCGGGCAGGGGCTGCGGGCAGGGCAAGGGGGTGCGGACAGGGGATGCGGGCAGGGCAAGGGGGTGCGGGCAGGGAAGGGGGTGCGGACAGGGCAAGGCGGTGCGGGCAGAGAGTGCGGGCTGGGGTTGCGGGAAGGATGGGAGGGCAATGTAGGCAGGGAGGGCAGGACAATGCGGGCAGGGCGGGCAGGTGAGGTAGGGGCAGGCAGGGAGGGCAGTGCGGGCAGGGCAGGGCAGGCAGGTGAGGCAGGGGCAGGCAGGCACGCAAGGCAGCGGAGGGAGGGCAGTGCAGGCAGCGGGACAGGGCGGGCAGGCAGCATAAGAGGTGCAGGCAGGTGAGCAGGGGCGGGAGGGCAGCGCGGGCAGCGCAGGCAGCACCCGCCGGCCTTGCGGGCGCGTCCCCCGCCGCCCCGAGGTGGGGTGCAGGAGTCGGGGGGGGGGTAACCCCGAGGGAAAGAGGGGTGGCCCCCCGCTAACCATCACTCCCCCCTTCCCTCCCCCGCCCGGTGCTTGCTCCG
Organism: Phalacrocorax aristotelis; assembly: GCF_949628215.1. Classification (NCBI taxonomy): domain Eukaryota; kingdom Metazoa; phylum Chordata; class Aves; order Suliformes; family Phalacrocoracidae; genus Phalacrocorax; species Phalacrocorax aristotelis. The sequence goes on from NC_134300.1 coordinate 1,516,551, forward strand.
GGCGGCCGGGCCGGGGTGCGGAGCCGCACACCCCCCCCCCCCCCAACCCCCGGGGCCCCCCCGGAGCCCCCGCGTGTCGCGGCGGGCCGGCCCCGCAGCCGGACAAACAATGTGCGACTTGGCGGAACAAAAGCGGCGGGGCTTGGGTTGCTGAACACGTCTGAGGCCAGACGAGCCGCGCGATTTATTGGACTCGGTGAGAAAATCATAATAAAAAAAAAAAAATAAGGGGAGGGGGAGCCGCGGGTGGGGGGGGGAGCGGAGGGGGGCGGCTGGAGGGATCCGTCTCTCAAAGCGTCTTTATTAGGGGCAGGGGGCGGCAGCGCTGGGGGTGCCCCGGGAGCGGGGGGGGGGTGTCCAGCTCCTGCTGCCGGCCGTACTCGGGGCTGGGGACGCGGGTGCCCCCCCCCCACCCTGGGCCGGTTAAAGCCCTGGGGACGGGTGGGAGCCTCCCCGGCCCCCCCCCCCGCCCCGCCATTTGAGCTGAGAAAGTTTGGGGATGGCTGGGAGCGCGTGTCCCCCCCCCACCCATGACCCCCGCAATTTGTGCCCCCACCCGCTCCCCCCGGCAGGAGCCAGCGCCCCCTTTCCACGGTCCCGGGAGGACGCGGACCCACTCTGCGTGGGGGGTGCACTGCCCTCCCCACCCCCCCCCCCTTCCGAGCTCAGGGACCGAGTTTTGGGGTGCCAGGCCTCCCCCGCACCCCCGCACTCGCAGCCATCCCCGGGCCCGTCCCCACGCGTGTCCGTGACCTCGGTGTTGCCCTTCGCGCCACGCGAAACTCCCGCGCGTGGGCACGGAGCAGCCGCGGGGCTTTGCGCTTTGCTCAAGGGGATCCCCGGGGTGGGGGCGCCCCCAAACCCACCCCCCACCCCCCCGCAAAACTGCTTCCGCGGGGGTGCTGCGTGGGGCCGGGCCGCAGCGCGGAGCGTTGCGGGGGGACACGGACACGGGTGACCGTGGAAGCGTCGCGGCCCCCCCCCCCCCCCCAATCCCGGCCAGGCTTTGCGGCCGCCCTACGCGGGGAGGAGGATTTGGGGGGGGGGAGCGCAAAGCTGGGGATCCCCGGATCCGCACCCTGTTATGGAATAAAGCAAATCCCGATGGATTTCGAATTAAACCCGCGTTAGAGCAGCGGAGGTTCCGCGTCTCTTCCGCGGCCGGGTGCGGAGCAAAGAGGGGATTCCCCCCCCCCCCCCCCCGCAAACTTCTCGTTACCTTCCACTTCTTCAATCCCCCCCCCAGCTCCGAGCTGCTTCGCTCGATTGAACACCCCCCCCCTTCCTCGGGAATGTCAGCCTCGGGGCGGCCCCGCCGGGGCTCCCCCCGCACCGACAATAAGTGGGGGTTTTAAGGGTTTATTTTTCCTTTTTTCTTTTTTTTAAGCAATTATTCGGGGCCAGATATGAGCCCCCCCCGGCCGAAGCCCACCCCTCTGGGCTGCAGCGGGCCCGGGCACCCGCTGGAAAAGCCCGCTGGGCTTATTTATCTTTTTCTTTTTCCTTCTGCCCCAAAAACCTTATTTTAATTTTTATTTCATCTATTTTTCTTAAAAATACTCATCCCCGAGGTCTGTCCTTAATTCTCCCCGCCGGCGCGGGGGAAGGAGCGGAGCTTGGGCTCAAACGGGGCACGGGGAAAAAAGAAAATCGGGCAGCGGTTGGGTGAGTTTTTTTATATTTCGGTTCATGCGTGGATTCCCGTTTCTGCAAAAAAAAAACCCCAAACCCAAAAACCCACTTGCATCCCGCCGGGTCAGCTCCTGCCCAGCCCAGCTCCGCTTTTAGCCCTGGGCAGCCCCTCAAAAAAATTAACTTTTTTCTTTATGTAATGCTATACGTGCCAATTTTAGGGCTGGAAATGCTCAAATCTGCCGTGAATCGCGATCGCGGCGGCGGCTCCTTGTATTTATTGTATTGCCTTTTTTTTTTTTTTTAATTTCGTCTGGCTTCAGTTCGCCTAAAGCGACTTTCGAGAAAAGCAGCAAAGCGCGGAGCAGGTTTTTTAGTTGCTGCTGAAACTCAAAATCCACACCCGAGCGTCTCCTGCGAATCGCTCGGGTCCTTCCCTAAATCCTCCCGGATCGGGACGTGTCTAACGCGGTGTTAATATATATATTTATTTTAAAAATAATGCACTGTCATCGGAATAACCCCGGGGAAAATATAAGTTTAAAAGCGGAATCCGTGTCTTTGCAGCGCGGCTCGGGATAAATAACAATATTCGGCGTGTTTCTTCTTTTGGCGGGTTAAAAAAATAACGATAATTTCTGGAGGATCAGGACAAAAAAAATATAAATTTAGATTTTTACCCCCCACCACCCGATTTAATGAAAAGGAGAATAAAAAGAGGGGGAGGCGTGGGGCTGCATCCCCCAAATCCCATCTTAGGGAAGGTGGGGATGGTTAAAGCTGCTCCGCGAAGGGCCCCATGCATGGGGGCTCTTTAACGGGCCCCCCCTGTCCCTTCTCTTCCAGGGCAGCCTCCCCCCTCCGGCCCCACTCTCTGCCCCCGCCCCCCCCACCTGGACCCACGGGTGGGGGGGGCAGCCGCCGGTGTGGGGAGGGTTGCCCGGCTGGGTCACAGTGGGGGTTGGTTTGCAAGCAGCGGAGCGGGTGCCCTTGGGTGCCCCCAGCGATGGGTGCTGCACCCATGACCCCCCATGTGAGCACCCTGCAGGGTGTTCCCAAAATCTGCGGTTTTACCCCCAACCAGGGCTGGAACACAGGGTTGGGGGGGGAGGGAAAGGCGTCACACACCCCACCCCCCCCAAATCCCTTTGTGCAGCCGGGGGGGGGTCGCAGGTAGGAGGCCACGGGGAGGGGCGGCGGCAGAGAGGGGCCGGTCCTGGGGGGCAAAGCCCGAGCCCTGGGGGGAGCTGAGCCAGGCCGGTTGGGGTTGTCCATAAGGCCAAGCTGCTGGGGGACCACCCCCGGGCAGGTTTGGGGACCCCCTGGGCAGGTTTGGGGACCCCCAGCCCCCCCATTGCCCAGGTGTCCCCCAGGACCCTCCCTGCTGGGTGCTATTTCCACCCGTGTCCCCCTTTCCTGGCTCCCAGCCAGGGCCGTATTCCCAAACCGGAGTACTGGGCCTGACGGGAGCCACACCAGCGGGCTCCCATTTTCCCAGTTGGGGCAACTGGGAGAGAGGGCCCTGACGGGGAGGACGTGCCGGTGGTGGCAGCGGGAGAGGAAGGAGGCAAAAGTCACGAATAACCTCCCGCCCCAAACCCACAGCCCCAAATCTGGCTGGTTTTACACGTGGGAAAAAACAATAATTCCAAGGGAAAGAGGAATTTTGAGAGAAAATTTAAAAAAATCACCCCAAAAGGCCATTCCTGTTTGAGGAAAAATCCTGGTGTGAGTGTTGGTGCTCTCCGTGTCGTACCAGGGGAAATAAAGGGGTCGTTACGGGAGAGTCTGCGGGGTTAAAGCGGCAGGGGTAAAATCGCGTTTGATTTCCGTCGGGGGCCGTGCAGGGCAGCCGGCACCCAGCGCCCCGTGCCGGGGCTGCGCGTGGGGGCTCCCCTCCCCCGGGAGAGGGGAGCCGGGAGGGGCTGAGCCCCGCGGGGGGGCAGAGGAGGAGGGAGGTGGGGGGCGTCGGGGATGGGTGATGGTGGTGGCGATGAGGGGGGTGGCGGTGGTGGTGGTGGGGTGGTGGTGTTGAGAGTGATGGTGATGAGGGGGGTGGTGGTGAGGGTGATTGTGGGGGTGATGGTGATGAGGGGGGTGGTGGTGGTGAGGGGGATGAAGGTGATGGTGGTGGTGATGGTGATGAGGGGGGTGGTGGTGAGGGTGATTGTGGGGGTGGTGGTGGTGGTGATGGTGATGAGGGTGATGGTGGTGAGGGCGGCTGTGGGGGTGATGGTGATGAGAGTGACGGTGCTGAAGGTGGTGGTGATGGTGGTTGAGGTGACGAGGGTGGTGGCGGTGGTGAGGGTGGCGGTGGTGAGGGTGATGAGGGTGGTGGTTGAGGTGACGAGGGTGGCAGTGGCGATGAGGGTGATGCTAAGGGTGATGAGGGTGGTGGTTGTAATGACGATGCTGGTGGTGGTCTTGAGGGTGATGGTGATGAGGGGGGTGATGGGGGTGGTCTTGAGGGTGATGGTGGTGAGGGTGGTGGTGTTGCGGGTGGTGGTGGTGATGAGGGTGATGGCGATGGTGATGATGAGGGTGTTGGTGGTGATGGTGGCGGAGGCGACGAGGGTGGCGGTGGTGGTCGTAATGACGGCGGTGGTGGTGGTGATGGTGCGGATGGGGGTGATGGTGGGGAGGGTGACGGGGGTGACAGGGATGGGGGTGACGGGTGGCGGCGATGCGCGTGTGCGCGCCGCTGCCGGCCCCTCCCCCGCCCATTGATGAACTGATAGGCGCTGCAGAGGGGTGGGAGTCAGGGCAGGTGACGTCAGGCGGGGCTGAGCCAATGAGGGGCGGCGGCGAGGGCCGGGAGTGTGAAAGCATGAATGAAAAGTGCCGCGCGCCGCTCCCCCCGGCGCAGAGGCTGCGGGCAGCGGCTGCGGGCAGCGGCGGGCAGCAGGTAGGAGCTAAGCCGAGCCGAGCAAAGCCGAGCCGAGCAAAGCCGAGCCGGCCCCGCGCTGCCTGCGCGGCGCTCCGCTCCGCGGGAGAGGCGCGGCGGGAGGAGCGATGGGGGGGGTTGGTGCGGCGGAGCCGAGGCGGTTCGGCGGTGCGGGGCTCCGAGGCTCCCCGCAGCGTGGACGTGCCGGCCCGGAGGAAGGAGGGATGCGGGTGAAGGAGGGGATGGAGCGGTGCGGGTCCCTCGGCGAGGCGGGGCGGGGGGGATGCAGGTGGAGGGAGGGATGCGGGGCTCCCGGAGGGAGGAGAGGGATGCGGATTCCTCCCCTGAAGAATGGAGGGATGCGGGTTCCCCTGAAGGGGAGGAAGGGTGGGGGGATGCAGGTTCCTCCCCGGAGGAAGGAAGGGTGGAGGGGCGCAGGTCACCCCGAGGAAGGAGAGGGATGCAGGTATGTCCCCCCCCCGCGCCGGAGGGAGGAAGGCTGGAGGGATGCAGAGCCCGCGAAGGAAGGAGGGAGGGATGCGGGTTCCCCGCGAAAGAAGAAAGGACGGAGGGGTGCGGGGAGAGGCAGGCGAGGGCTGCGGGTCCCCCCCGAAGCAAAGGAGGGGCGCGGGGCCCCGCGCAAGGTGCGCGGTCCCTGCGCGCAGGGCCGGGGTCCTGAGCCGCGAGCAGGAGTCGCTCCCTGCCTTCGTCCTTCCCTTCCCTCCCTTTCATCGTTTCTTCCGCGTTTTCTGTGTTTATTCATCGCTTCTGTTCCCCCAGATCTTGGCTGAACCCAAAGCATCACAAGTTATTATTTATTTTAACCGGCGGGGTTGGTTTTGGGTTTTTGTTTCTTTTTTTTTTTTTTTTTTTTTCGCAGTCATTTTGTTTAGAGAGCGTTAAATGCATTTATGGGTGGGGAAAGGTCCTTTTGGTCTTTTACGCATATTTTAAGTTGCGGGCGCAAATTATATTTGCTCTGATTATTACCGGTTTGAATGCATTGATTTGATAGTTATTAAAAATAATGCGGGCTTAATTCTCAGCACCTGCAGAATATCATTTGGTTTGCAAAGGCAACAAATTTTAAAGTCGCCAGAAAATCGGTTCCTCCCGTAATTCTGCTCAAAATTTTGTATTTTCGAGGGGCCTGATCCTGCTTGTCCCATCGATGCTCAGGAGAGCTTTGCCCTGGGCTCGCTGGGTTGCAGGAACAGGGCCGCTGATGTAGCTGTGTGCTGATTTTATGGATCTCGCTGCTAATATTTGCATCTCTTTTTTTATTCGTTTTCCTCCCTCGTTCCTTCCCCAAAAGCCCTGTGCCCCCGAACCCCCTGGAGAAGAAGAGCTTGGCTTATTCCTGCTAATGCTGTAGACTTCAGGGGTTGGTTGTTATCTTTGGTTATCTAGCTGTATGAGTGGTGTCAATTCTTCATAAAGCTAGATAACCGAAAGTAAAAATAACCCCATTACACGCCTGAGGAGGATGTGGAGAAGAAAGGAAATTCATCAAAAGGAAGAGGAGGAAAAGCAAAAATGAAATGGAGAGGAAAAAAAAAAAAAAGGAAGAGAAAGGAAATGAGAGGCGGAAAAAAAAACTGGGGGAAAAAAAGACAACTTTTTGAGACTGGAATTAAAACCTGAGGTAGGATTTTTTTTTTTTTTTTTTTTTAAAAAAAGAACCTATTTGCCTCCTGTGATTTTAAGAAAGAGTTTTCTAATTCTGTGCATGTGAAGAAAACGTCTGTCTTGAGAAAGACGAGGATGTGGCCGCTCTCTCCTCGGCTGTTAACTGTAATTGAATTAACAAAGTAAAACTTCCAATCAGATTATGAATTAGTTAAGCCCAGGACGCAGACTACAGATCAAGGATGAACTTCCATTGCGTAACTAGTCGTATAGCATCAGAGAATCCATAAATCGATACAGATTACTGTGCTGGATTATCTGTTTAATAAAGCAGCAACAGAGCGATGTTTATTAATGGTCGTTTTGCAAATACGAGCGCTGGATTCTTTTTCTCTTTATTTTTTTTAACTCCCCCACCCCCCCCTTCCCTCCGTTATATGTTTAATTTTCTTCCCTGACAGATATAACTTGATATTGGGATTAGAAAGAAGGATCTGGTGCTTTGGAAAATGGTTTCTTGCAGTTTTCTTTGTTTTTTCTTCCCCAGCACCTCTATCCAAACGCTTTCTTTCTTCTTTTAACCCTTTGTCTATGAACCTTTCCTTGAATGGACTCAAGATTCCAAGATTGGGGATTTACCAAAAAAAAAAAAAATATATATTTAACTTGTGTATGAAACCGCGTGAGACTAATTGGTGAACTTGATTTTTGTCTGATTTATCCTCTCTGCAAATTCATGCTGGTCCTTACCCCCCTCACTGGATTATGTCAACCTCTTCCTTACGGAAACTGAGAGATTTTGGTTTTTTACCTACTCTACCGTAGAAGGGAATTTGGGGTCGAAGAGGCAAACTGGGCGCTTCCCGCTCGCTTTTAATGGTCAGCCTTAGACGCCACCCGCAAAATACAGCGACCTATTTGGAAAGGCGTCTTGGTGTTGCGTAGAAGAACACAAAGATCTTGTGGTGGACTAAGTTTATACGTTAATCTCAGAATGGTGATTCCAAGGTGGGGGGGGCGGGGGTGGGAAATTCAGAATAATAAAGAACAAATGCGGGTGACAGCACCCGAACTGATTTTGGAAAGGAGCAATGAGAGCATTGCAACTTTATGAAAACCCTCTTGTGAGAGACGTAGAAAAAGAGCTGGCTTTTGGCCTGTGCTGGACCCGCTCGTTTCGCTCGTGTGCTCTTTGGGACCTTTAAAAAAATGAAAAAAAAAAAAAAAAAAGAAAAAGGCAGAAGAATATACCCCTGGTTCCTTGTCCAGGGAAAGGCGGTAGTTCTGGGTGTAACGTGATTTATCCTGCTCCTATGATTACTTTAAATTAATAAAGAAGATATTTCCCCCCCCCGCCCTCCCCCATGGCCCTGTAACACGGGATAATTCCGTGCGCGCCTAAAGCTCCCCGGAACGATCAGCTTGGGGAAAGCTGAAGGCAAACCTCCCTTCTGTCTTCCCTTCGAGGTTCATCTGGGTGCTGCTATTGTTCCTGGCGCTGCTCCCGCAGCCCACGCCGCCGGTGGCAGGGGCGTAGGGAAGTTTTTAACAAGCTTTTTATTTTATTCCCCGTTCTCTGTTGCCTTGCGGCTGCTCTGCCCTTGGGAGGGCGCAAAGCGCCGCTCTCCCGGCCTGGTGGCTCGTCCCTGGGGGGACGTTGCGGAGGAGAGGGCAACAAAGAACCAGCTCCAGAAAGCGCCTGAGCCTTGGTCAATGGAAGGGGAGAGAGCATCCTCCACGGAAGGGGCGAGAAGAGCATCCTCCACGGATGCTCGCACCCCAAGCATCTTAGAGGATGAAGTTGGACGCCCTTGGCTTTGGTGACAGCAGGATGTCACCGCACCGAGCTCTCCTCCCTCGCCCCTCCGAGGCAGACCGAGCCGGGAGCAGGACGGTTGCCGGTTGAGCCGGCACTCGCCAGGCTCGACGACTAGGATGCGTCCGTGGGCGGACGCCGGCGTTGAGCGGTGGCCCGAAAGTCCTCGTGCGAAGGGGTGCGGTGGCTCGCCCAGGGACGAGAGCGTGGGGGACGAGGGACTTTTATTGCTGGGTGAGCACTGGTGAGCTGCCATGTGCCATCCACCATTGGCCGGTGTCTTCGTTCAAGGCGGGGGGGGAGGAAAAACCACCTTTTGTCCAATCAGGGGCTGGAAGCGATGCTATGTGATCATCTTTTGGTGTTCCTAGGTGACCAATCATGGTCTGTGCGGGGCCAAGGCGGCACCGCCATAGGCTGATGTTTGATGGTGTCACTTGCTTGGGTATAACAAAGGCACGAGCAGGAATGGGGGGATGCGAACTGGGACGAGGGCGAAACTCGGCCGGGAATTCGGCAACCCGGGGCGTAGGGAGCCCGTGCGTGTTGGGCCGCGTCCAGGGGCAGGAGGTGCCCGTGCTGGTCGGTGATGGAAGGGATGGTTTTCAAGCCCATTGTGCCTGATCTGGCTCTCTGGAGCTTGAGAACCCCGTTCCCTGCTGCTGCTGCAAAAAAAATAATGGTTGTGAACCCCCCACTTCTGCTCAGGGACGCGGTGGCACCGCGGGGCTAAAGCATCTCCAGGTCTTCGCCCGTCCCTTTGTGCTCCCAGCCTGGACAGGGCGAACGGGAACCCATTTCACCCCAGTCGCCGCTCTTTCGGAGGGGCCGGACCATCGGGTGGGGGGTCCCGCGGGGCTCTCGGCGCCGCCGGCTTTGCCGCAGCTCCCCGGGGGTGCTGCCAGACCGGGTCGCTCTCCGTACGGGTGGAGATTTCTTTTAAATTCGGATTTTTGTTGCGGTGGGTGACCGTTCCCAGCAGTGGGACGGGCAGCGTGGCTGAGAGCTCGGCTCTCTCCAAGGCCTTTGGGAACATGAACTGGAACAGTCTTGCAAACAGCTGATTTTTCTTTTTTTTCCCCCCATTTCTCCCCGATTTGCTACTGGAGTAGACCGGCAATAAGAAAGCCGAGTGTGTTGGCATGACGTTGATCCAAATTGCAGCTTACATGTGGCCGTTTAAGCTTGCTTGGACACTATGATTTGACTGCTTAACACTCAGCACTGTCTACTCTGTTCTGCCTTATGGCTACATAACTGCTGGAGACGTTAATAGCAGATATGCTTGCATGTTCTGTATTGAGAGATTAGCTCTCCACATTCTTTTCCATGCTTAGAAGCAGCGTGTTTGGAGCAAAGGGAAAAAAAAGGGGAGCAAATGCAATTCTAATTTTCCTATGGTTCGGTGAGTCATTGAGAAGAAGTAGCCTATACAACTATAATTATTGAAAATTAATAATTTCATTCAATATATCACTTTCCTCTAGGAAAAAGCTTGCGCCTGAGTCGCCTTTAGCTCCTGTCTTTAATGCTTATGCCAGGGATGCAGAAATGCAGCGGATCGGTTTGTTGTTGAGGCCAAAGCCCCTTCGCACCACTCTCGTCGTCTGGACGATGCGCAGCGGCCGGCGCAGCGGGCCCGGGGACTGGCAGACACACAGAGAGATTCCTGCCGGTCAGTGCTGCCAGTGGATATTAACTTTTTCTTTGCAAAGGATAAAATGTTTATGCTTTTTATAAACAAGGATCGCAAATTCTCGGCCCCGAACTGTGAAAAATAGTTTAGAAAATTTAAAAAAAATTCATCAGGATTTTTTTGTGTTTGAGGAAAGCAGACGTTTCCTGACTGAAGGAATTTTCTGCTGGCCGTTTTTTAACAACTTTAAACTGAAAACAAAAGGAGGCCCTGATGGTTTAAGCCCTTTAAGGTCTCCACAGGGCACAAATTGCCCCTTCTCCTCCGCAGCCTCCCCTTCCCGCCGCGGCTCCGTGGGCCCCGCACGCTCCCGCGCGCCGCGGGATGGGCCGCTGCAGAGCAGCCCTATAGCTGTGATATAACATATATATGGGTGTGCATAGCTATAGATTTGTGAGAAATACAGGTATATTTCCTCCCTCCGAGCCACCACGGCCAGATTTGCGTGGGAGACGGGACGGTTTCTAGGGGCAGGGCTGGCAGCTCGCTCCCAGCATCGGCCCTGGAAGCTCTGCTGCTTTTGGGGCGTCGCGTCCGTGCGCTGCGTGATCCAGGACCCCTCGTCGGGCTGGGTTTGGGGGGGATCGCTGCGCCGAGAGAAAGCGTAAGGCTTCCTGCCATCGGTACCGACGGGGTCAAAAATGCTTATTGAAGCCTCCAGCCGCTGGACCGGGGCTAAGAGGGGAGCTCGTCTTTGTGCCGAGAACAGAGTCTTTCCTCTTCAAACAATCAGGGCTTCAAAACCCCTGAGCGTTTTCAAGGGAACGATTTTTATGTCGGGATTATGATAAACCGGCTGAGTGGGCGCACTAAGCTGCCATAGGAATCAGATCAGGCCCCGCTTTAATTTCAGCAAGTGGCGGGTGTGTGGGAACGGAGGCCGGGGCGATGCTCTGAATTAACCGCCTGAGCCCTGGGCCCCCCGTTTCAGTGCTCGGACTGGAGGAGGGGTGCAGGCAGCTGCCTCTTCGTGCTGACCCTGGTCCCCGTCCCCGCCGTGGCTTTGCAGATGTGGGTCTGGCCACTGACGCGCGGCGCTTTGCAAAGTGGTTTGCAATGCCCTGCAATGGCTTTGGGGCGCCCGTCTCTGTATGGCAGGAGCAAACGGGAGAGGGGATTTCTTAAATCCCGTGCCCCCCCCCCCGCCCGCCCCCGTTGCATCCCAGGGTGCAAACGCGGTGCTGGGCATCCAGCAAATGGGACCGGACGGCTTCTCCTGCACCCTGCCCCGGGGGAAAGTGGGTGGCAGTGCCCCGGAGGGGTTGGGGGGGGGGACAGCTGGGAGGAAAATGATGAGCTCTGTGGTCTTTAGGCCGCTCGCAGGAGATGGCCCGCCAGCAGGTCGCTCAGATGCAAGCCAGGGTGATTGGATGTGAAAGCGGAGCCGCGGCGCCCGCCGCCCGCGCTGGCAGCTTCGCCTCTCCCTGTCACCCGCCGCCGCCGCCGCGGGAGGTTTTGCTGGCCCGGCGCTCGTGTGACAGCACTGCCAGCGTGGCGGCGGGGTGGGGGGGCCTAAAAATAGTCCTGAGGCTGAATTCTGGCTTGTCCTGCGGGATTTTCAGGGACAGAGATAGGAAAGGACGTGAGCGTGTGAGTCCCGACACCTCCCCGCTCGCTGCCGTTCTCCCGCCGCTGCAAGATGCAGGGGGAAAGGGCGAAGGGCTTTGGAGCAGGCAGGATCTGACCGCCTGCAAAGCTGGGATGGCTGCGGTTAGTTTGGCAGCAAAAGAGCTGGGAAGTCTTGGTTCAGGAGCCCTGGGCCAGCCGTGGCGAGGGACCCCCTGAATCCTGGGGCTGGGGGGGGTGTCCTTGGGTAGTGAAGCCTGCAAGGCTAACAGTGAGGCCTTGGATCAGTGCTCCTGGCTGAATCCACCTCTCGTTATCAGCGGATCACGGTCTTGTGCTGGCATATAACTCCAGGATTTATCCTGCTACGGCTAAGACCAGACTTGGACCTAGCATCTGTAACTGGAAAGTTAAGCTGTGTAATCCTCACCCGGAGATGACGGCTCTGGCCTGACCCTCAGCTTTGGCAGCCCGAGCTAGGTGTAAAAAAATCATTTTAATTCCACTTTTAGGGCTTTTAGTGTTGCCAGAGCCAGGGACAAAGGGGGTAGTGCCAGGGTGCTGGTGCAGGAGGAGGGAGCACGTGCATTGAGCGCATCTGCTTGGTCTCGTGCGAGGAATTTTTTGCAGGCAGGTGGAGCTTGCTCTGGGACAGGGAGAAAATGCGGGGTCTCAGAGGAGGAAAAAAAAAAAAAAAAAGAGCTGATTAATAAGTGTTGGGAATGAAAAAGACTGAGGGTTTGTTGGTGTGGTGGGATGGCTTGGCCCCGAACCCCGCGTGTGGCTCCTGGGGGCTGTTGGCTCAGCCCGTGGCTTTGCATCGCCTGGGTCAATGCAGGTAAACCAGGTCTAATCTGACCTTCAGCAGGTTCCTGCCTGCTGGAAGCTCAAAACTCATCCCTGTTGGGGGTGTGCGTGTGTGTGAAGCCTCTCGGATCAGTGTGTGAGCTATGGGGAGGGGAAAGGGGGTCCCCCAGATCCGCGTCACTCTCTCAGAGGCACTGGGTGCTCTTTGGAAAGGAGGAAGAGCTCTCCCCCGCTTTGTTTCATCCATTCTTCCCCCTCTGGCTTTTAGTACATACTTACTATTTTAGTTAAGAGTGAAATATTCAGCTTTTATGGTATTTCATAGGAGCAGATTGTTTTAAGGATTCCCGGGCTGGACCGGGCAGGATCGCGTCTGGGCCACATAACCTTTCTCTGGCACCAGCTGCTTGGGAGGAAAGTGCTTGAAACCCTACAATTATGGGATAATGTATTCCGAGAGAGTTGCTCGGCTTTCCGTCCCCGAGCTGGAGAGTTTATATCCCCGCCCTGATCCTTGTAAAACGTCGCTAAACTTGGATGTTCTTGTCATCCTCGGTGGTGCCGGGAGCGCGGGCATCCCGCAGCGGCGACGTGCAGGGGCTGAGCGGGAGGCGGGGCGGGGAAAACCACCTAGATTTTCTAACATTTGCTTTGAATTTGCCCCTGTGGCCCCTGTTTTGGGAGAGGAATAGTGTCTTTGGAACGAGCTGGATGTGCGCTGGCCCCCGCGGCCGCGTATGGAGTCAATCGCGAAGCCGTGGGGACTCAGGGGTACAACTTTGGGTGGTTGTTCAAGGGAGTTAGGCACGTAATTCACTCAGGAACGTCGATTGATCCTGAAATCAACACCAACCAATCCTGTTGGTATCCAGAGGATTTTTTTTTCTACCTGCTCGGGCCTGGCCGGGAGGTGCAGGGTTCGACCCCTCCGGCTGCGGGGAGGTTGGAGGGCTCGGGATGCTTTGCGGGGCTGGACAGGTACCACAGAGGACGGGCGGCCCCGGGCCACCGACCGGCCTCGGGATTTTGCAGACAAACCCCGTTTTTTTGGAGAATTTCCTCCCTTCTTCCCCTTTGTTTTGGCTTTGAACAACAAAACCCATCCTTTTTTGTTTGTTTGTTATTTCCCTTTTGTTTATTTTAATTTATTTTAATGAAAGTTCTTTTTAACCTTAAACCCACCCATCTCTAGGAGCACCAGCAGGGCTGGGTGGGTTTCTGCAAGGAGAGCTTTGCCGCAGGACCAGGCACCTTCTTGCTGCTTTTTGCTCAAGATTAACCACTTATCTTCAGAGAAGAAGGGAGCGAGAGGAGGCCTCCGGCCCCGCTGCCCGCCTCGGCCAGGGCTTTCGCCGGCACCAGGGCAAGCTGGCAGCGAGGCCGAAGGCAGGCTGCCTCCCTCCTCCAGTGCGAGGGATGGCCATGGAGCAGGTTGCCATGGAGAACCGGGATTATTCTGCGCGTGTGTGTGCCGGGGTGGGGGGGGAGAGAATATCATCTTTTTTTTTTCTTCTTCTTCTTTTCTTTTTTTTTTTTATTATTCGAAACATTTGCGATGGAGCGCGATGCCGTCGGCGGCCGTGCTCACCCGACCTTGGGAGCCGCAACCTCCAAACCCCATCCCCTCCTCCCCTACTTCTGCAGCCCCGGCTTCTGCACCAGCTCCTCCATCGGGCTCTTATCTCCAATAATCCCCCCGTAAGAGGGCTTTCTGCTTGTTATGACACCCAGTGAAAGCGTGGGAGAAAGATCCTTTCTTCGCCCTTGTCCTCCACAGCCAGCCACTAGCCTGAATGGGAGGCTTTTTTGTGTCTCTGTGTGCCTGACTAATTGAGCTGAAGGACTTGCGTCTGGAAGGGCTTGAAAGGGACTTTTGTTGCCGCTGCGGAGTTTGTGGAAGGCGAATGAGCCCTGCTTTCTTAGGGGACGCGGGTCCTGGGCAAATTTGACTCTTGAGTGCTCACGCCTCCCGGTTCTTTGGGAAAATGAGTGGGGGGGGGAGGGAAAAAAGGGTGGTGGGCTTGGGGTTTTTTTCTTGGGGGGTTTTTGGAGGGCTATCGGCAGCCCCTGGAAAATTGAGCCTGGCAAAGGAAAATCTGGCCCTGGAAGAGTTGGTGAGGTGGCTTTAAAAAAGGCCACGGTGAGATGAGTTAAAACCGGTTAAAAATCACAGTATCAGGAGACTCTGCCTCCGAAAATAACCCTATTGAGAGCTTTTGCCTCCTGCTTTTTTAAGGCCTGATCATCAAAGCCCAAACCCCCTCTGTGATCCCAGGGGAAATTGTTTTGCGGTCTACGGGCGCTTCCACACCCCGCCGCATCCCGAGAGGTGACGAGCATCGACTGTCACAAGGCAGTTTGAGCCGCAAAACTCCTCTTTTCCTCTCGCCCTTGTAAGGAGCGGTAAAAAGTCAGGATTCTCCCTGAAAGCGCTTTAATTAGCGCTTGGTGCGGGGTCGTCCCTGGGTGACTCCTGGCACCGGTGAGCGTGTAGGAGGGAAGCCTTCTGCTACCTATAATAGCCCCAGACCTCAGATCTTTCTTTAAAAAAAAAAAACCCACAAAGGTCCTGCTTGGTAGGAAACCCAAGAGGTTTGATGCAGCAGTTTGGGACTTTAAAGGCTCTTCTCCGCTGGGAAGGTTGTTTTGGGGCACCTGGCTGGAGCCTTTAGGGATTTAATCCCCCGGCGGTGGCTCCTGCTGCCCCGTGCCCCGTCCTGAGGACTCAGTGTCCCAACGTGTCTCTGTCCCGGATATTTTCCTCCTGCCCTTGCTAATTTTTTCATGATCTGATGCTGGATTCCTTCAAAGATCAGCAGCGCCTTCCCCCAGCCCGCGTATTCCCCACGGCAGGGCTTAGGAAAAGCCCTGGGCCGAGTCCAGTGCTGAGCACCCTGCCTGGAAACCTTGCAAGGAGGGAAAATGGGGCTTTTGGGGGGAAAAAAAAATGAGGCTTTTTGTCCGAAAAACGTGCGGCGAAGGCTGGGCAGAGTCGCTCGCGGCTTTTTAAATGGTAGAAATGGGGGAGAAAGTGGCTGCGTGGGGGTTGCTCCCCTTGGGACACGCGGCCTCTGGGCCTCGTCGA
Organism: Phalacrocorax aristotelis; assembly: GCF_949628215.1. Taxonomy (NCBI): domain Eukaryota; kingdom Metazoa; phylum Chordata; class Aves; order Suliformes; family Phalacrocoracidae; genus Phalacrocorax; species Phalacrocorax aristotelis. The sequence continues at coordinate 1,531,666 of NC_134300.1, forward strand.
GAAGGCGCTTGAAATTATTGCCAAGAAATATGTGTTTCCTTTGTCGTTTTATCTTATTTTTTTCCCTTTTCCTTTTATTTTTCCTTCTTTCCAGCGATCTTGCAGAGCCCCCTGCACAAGGCATCGCTGTCAAAGCTGCCGGGCTCCATTCCACCCACTGTGTGGATAAACACTCCCAGCGTGTGTTAGTTGGCAGTCGGTTTCTAATGCAAAGTGATTAAAACATTTTGAAAGTTGAATTTTTTTGATGGGGTGCAAATGCCCACGGCACTTCTTTCCCTTCGCCGTGCCCAGAGGGCGCAGCCGGGTGCCTTCGGGCTGCAAAAACGCCGGAGCTTTCCAGGGTTGGAGTTGCATCGAGGATTGGGGAGGGGGGTGAAAACAGAGCAAATAGGTTGGAAAGAGATGTGAATAGTGACATTTGATAGAGAGGGGAGGGGAAGGAGAAGAGAGGTAAATAAACAGGAGCCCTTAGAAAAATAAAGACGACTTAAAAATTTAAAAATCACTTTTGAAAATGGTGCCTGACCCCTTTTCACGTGACTCCGCGAGGGAGGTTGTAAGAAATGAAGCAATTTCCGCCCTTCTCCCTGCCGGCGCCGCGCTAAAACCGCTAATTCGATTTTCTTTCCAGCAGCCCGAAGCCCGTCCTGCCGCAGCTCCGGGGATACCTTTGGCACCAGGCGTTTGCAAAGCGAATCCTAACTAGTTCCCGTCGGGGTAAATGATGATTTAGATGCTATTCGTGCGCTGGTAAGCAAGCGCTGGAGAAGTTTGCGCTCTCGGCACCGCGCTGCGATAACGGTGTTGGATATTCGCCACTCGCAATAAGGCGCCGTCGGCGCGAGAGCCGCGGGCGGGTGCGCACCCACCTCCGGCCCTTATTCCCCCGCGCAGGCCTTGGTTTTTCTCTGCCTCCGTTTCTTATTATTTCTTTTAAAATAGAATTTCCAATCATTATTCCCCAAGAATTCCAGTTGCGGAATGACGCGTCAACATGGAAACTGGGGTTTGGAGTCCAAAGCAGACGAAGGGAGCCGAGCAAGGTGCGCGGATGTCAACCCGCCTGCAAGCTGGAGGCCGGAAGACAAAGAAAAACCCAAATTACCGGGGTTTGGGGAAAATTTAAAATTACTATTTTAATTTTTTCCCCCTCCCTCATCTTTTTTTTTTTTTTTTCAGTAGGGAAGGGGCTGACTCATATTTTTTTTAAAATATTTTCGACACTCGAGGTTTGCCAAAGTGCTGAATATTTTATGCTCTGCAGAGGCCTTGCCAGGCTGGGACCTGCTGAGATCAGATTCATGAAATAAAAGGGGTTTGTTTGGGTTTTTTATAGCTGGCCAGTAGTTCTGGGCTCATGCATGTCAGAGCGCGCCAGGCTGTGAAACAATCATTTTTACCATGTCTTTAACCAAACCCTTAAAATTTGGGAAATTCTTGCCCTGGCATCGATTATTGCTCCTGCCCCCGACAGCTTCCGTCTTAAATAATCACAGTTTTTGAGCAGATGGGGAAAAAAAAAAAATAATCAAACGTGGGTATTGGAAGGAGCTATAGAAAATAACGGAAAAATCAGGCGGTTTTAGTGCAGATGAGGCATAATTTTTAGGCAAACCACTGGAATAATATTAAAATGCATTATTATTGCTAATCAATAACAGCATGGCTATAAAATATTTAGAATTATGCAATGCCTCCATTCCCCCGCTTTACGGCTCACTGGAACCATCACAACTCCCCAGCTGCGCGTTCGGTGAGCGCGAGGTTACGCACCTGGGACGCCTCCGGGTCGGAGCCCGGAGCGTTTTCGGGGCCGGGGTGGGGAACCGGGATTTCTCCGGAGCTTTCGGAGGAGCGGGGCGGCGGGGCCTCGGGCCGCGCTCTTCCGAGGTGCCCCGGGGCGGGTCACGGTGCCACCGCTGCCACCCTCCGCTCCTCCCCCCCTCCCCGGAGGACAACGGGCTCATCCGGCACGGGGCGAAACGGCGGCGGTTTGATTTGTTCTTTATTTTTTTCCCACGGTGCAAAAGCCAAAAAAAAAAAAACCACCCCCGAAACGCGGCGTTTCGGTTCGTCTCGTGACATTTTTTCCCCCGCGGATGAAGGGACAGCGGCTCTGTGCCCGTCCCGGCGAGCGCCTCGGCTGGAAGCAGCCGCACCCTTATGGCTGCCATAACCCTCTGCCGATGCGTCGCGGGCAGGGCTTCACCTTCTGCCGAGAGCGGCCTGCTTTTCCCTTCCTCTTCTTTATTTTTTCTCTTTTTTTTTAATTAATATTTTTCTTCTCTTTCCCTTTCCTTTTTTCTGTTTTCCTTTTCCTTTTTTTGTTTTCCTTTTTTCCTTTTTTCTTTTCCTTTATCTTTTTCCTTTTTTTCCTTTTTTGCTTTCCCTTATTTCCTTTTCCTTTTCCCCTTTTTTTTTTTTGTTGTTGTTTTCCTTTCTATTTTTCTTCTTTCTTTTTCCCAATTCTGCATTTAAACCTGCTTTGTCTCGTCTCCTGCCAGCGCGTTTAACGAAGGGGCAGCCGCTCCCACGCCAATGGGGGGGTTTTTTGTTGTCGTTGTTGGGTGTTTTTCCCCCCTGGTGCTTTGTTCCCCCTGACGCCCTCCCCGGGGACCGCAGGGCGCCCGCCGAGGGGTGCGGGTCGGGGTGCCCGGGGATGGACGGGGAAACACAAAGCCCCGAGGAAGACACGGGGCTCTTGTTATCCTGGTTGTGCGCGAAAGAGTTAACCCATTAGAAATTCCGAGCCCTTCTTCCGATAGTTAAACCTGATTTGCATGCATTTACATAATGAATGTCATTTGCATTCTTGGAGGTTGGCTACTTCTGTGGGAAAAGTCAAAGCGGGATTGCGGGGAGGGCGAAGGGGGGTCGGCAAAGAAAGAAGGGAAGATTTTTTTCCCCCGCATCCCATGTGCATCCCTGCCCCTCGCCATCCTCGCCCAAATGCTCTTTTTTTTTTTTTTTTTTCCCCCTCTTTCCCCCCATTTTTTCCCCCCCCTCGATGCCTTCCTGCCTCTCCCTTCCACAAGGCGCACAAAAGCCAACGGCGGATAGGCCGTGTCGAGGCAAAGCGCATCCTTTCCCTCTCCCCCCCTTCCCCTCCTTTAATTTCTCCCTCTAATTCCATCTTGGCTCCTGTTCCCGGCGCCCTCGCGCGCGGGGGGCCGCAGCCCCTCTCCCGCCCCTCCCCGCGGGTGCATGCGTGCTGAAACGGTAGCAGAAAGGGGAAAGAAAAAAAAAAAAAAAGAAAAAAAAGAAAAAAAAAAAAAGGTGGGAGCCACCATTTTAGGCAGCCGACGTGTAAAATGGCCGATTGTCTTTCCCCCCCTTGGTCCCTCGCCACGCGGCCGCCGGCATCCCCGCAGCATCCCGGGGACGGGGACGGATCCTGCCGGCAGCGCCCCGGGGCAGCGCGGCCTCGCCGCGGGGCGCTCGGCCCGGCCTCGGCCGTTGAGGGATTTTTCCTTTTCCCGCCGGCGACGGTCTTGGCGCGGGGCGTCGTGGCCACGAAACAACCCCCCCCACCCACCCCCGCCCCCACAGCCCCGACCCACACCCCAAAATCAACCTCTTCTGGTTTCGGCTTCAGTTTTTGCAGCCGGGATGGCACCGAAGGCGAGCGCACGGTGGTTTTTTTTTTTACCCGATTATTTTGTTGGGTTTTTTTTTTATCGTTTCAAACGACCTCCACACCACATGGGGATATTGTGGGGTTTGAAGCTCGGCTGCGGAATTTTTCCTAGTCGTGCTAGATGATATTTAATTCTTTGTGTATTGCGACAGCATGGGGGAAACAGCTGTTTAATTCCCCCCCCCCCCCCGCCCCCCTTTCTTTTTTTTTTTGGACTAGAAAAATTCAACGGACTCATTTTTTCTGTTGCTGAGAGCATTTTGTGGCTGTTTAGGAAGGGAGGGAAGAAAAACCCAATGTCGAACGCGAGCGGGTTCATCCCCTCCATGTGCGTGATGGGCAAAGGCGTGAGAGGTTTCACCTGGTCCAGGTGATTTATGGGTACGAAGTTATTGCACTGAGGTTAATACTTGCGGGGGGGGGGGAGAGAAAAAAATCACTTTATACGACATAGAGCCTGGTGTGGTGTGAACTGATTAATTTTACTACAGCACTTGGACTATTTCGGGGTGTTTTTATCTGCAGATCCCGTTGCACGAGGCTTGTGGTTTGGGCGAAAACCTTGGTGTCACACGAGGCCGGGTTTGTTGTTCTTTTTAATTTCTCCCCATCCCTCTGTTGCCACGAGACCTAAAAACTTAAAAGCCTAAATATGCCGAGTGAGTTTAACCCTGGTGCGACAGGAATTTTGAAAGCAGATTAAAAAAATAACCAGAAACTTATCCTTAGACGAAAAAATAAATCACATTTTTTTTCCCAGTGAGCCCCAAACGTGCCCGGCTGTCGGCGTCCCCACGGGGACGCAGCGCTCGGCGCGGCTCCGTCCCGCTCCCCGGAGGGGTCTGTAGGGTGGGAGGTGCTGGCGGTCACCGCCGTATCCCTTTTTGGTGGCCTCGGCCGCTGCCGCTCCGGGGACGGTGACGCTTCGGACCCAAGGCAGCGCGGGGTCCCTGCGAGCTCCCCTCCGCCCGCCCGACTTGCTGATTCAGGAATGGGAAATACTTTCCTAAAGCTCGCAAAAATGCGCTAAGACTCTTAGCTATTTGGCTAAGCTGCCTCTACTTAGTTGATTTCTCACTGCTTTTATTTATAACCTTTGGTCAGCGCTGGGGGATTTTTTATTTTTCCTTCATTTTTCCCTCGTTCTTACCCTGGGACGGGGCACGTTAATGGGTTGGAAGCGGGGCTGGAAGGAGAGGATGGGTCTGGGCATCCCCGCTCTGCTCCCACCGGTGCCACTCGCTCGCTCTCCGTCCCTTAATTTCCACCAGATCAGATTGTCTCTCTGATTTCTGTAGCGTTATCAATGATTTATGGGACTAATGGGCAGGAGAAAAGGCTCTTTCTCTGGCCCGAGCGCCTTCTTCTATTAAACAAGCCAAGTAAATTCTTCGCTGGGCAGAAGGTGAAGCCTGTGAATAGCCGTGGATGAAAGCAGAGTTTCTACAGATGAAAAAAAATACGTAAAGGGAACATTAATATAATATTAAAATAAAAAATAATTCTGTAAGGATGCTCCAAAGCAGTGCGGGGCGGCGGCTGGCGGCGCGAGGGTCACGCCTGCTCCGTTCCGTTATTTTTAGGCAGGGATGCTGCCGGGGCTGGAGCTCTCCCGCTTGCTTCCCGCTGCATCAGCAAGGGGGGAAACCCCGCGGGGCGCCGGGGTGAAGGTCGCAGGGACGCATCGCGTCGGGCTCCTCACCCTCCGTCCCATCCAAGCGCCTCCCCGCGACGCGGCTCCCGCCGGCGATGGGTTGCCCCCGGCCCAGCCGCCGCAAAGCGCTCGGAGCCGCCCGGCTTTCCCGGCGCCTGGATAAACCCCCCTTCCCGCAGTCGCAGGGCGCTGCTGGGTTTGGTTTTGGTTTTCAAGTGCCTTGGCGGAGCAGGCGCTGCCCTGGGCAGGGAGGGAAGCCTGGAGAGCACAGCTCCCCAGAAGGCCAATGGGAAAAAAATAATAAAACAACAAAAAAAGTGGGTTTTTTCTGACTTAGATTTATAGTTTTTGGTCCTGCCTTGTAATTCTTGGGTACTTGGGGTTGGCAGGATTGCCACCGTGACCACAGCAGGACGCAAGCTGGCACCGTGCTTGGCGGGGACAAGGAACGGCCACGGTGCAATGAGAGCTTTCCCTTATTTTTAATCCTCCCGGAGCAGATTCTGGCTCCTCTCGCTCCTTCACAGGGCTGAAGATCTGCCGGGGCGTCTCCGCGGGGCTCCGCTTCGGAAACCGGCGCAGTTGCGAGGGCGCTGAGAGTTTCCTCCTTCCCCTTTTCTGCCAGAAACACGACTGTAATCTCCCCGTCCTGGTGTAATCCAGCCAGGGGAGGACGGGACCGACACTTAACGTCTTCCCATCCTCTTTTCTTTCTCTCCCTGCTAGGGAGGAGCGTGGGTTCGCCCCGTGCGACGCTCTGCCCATTTTCTGGCTGGCGAATCGGGGGTCTCTGGCCCCAGCGAAAGTTCGCAGAGGAATTTCCTGGTAAGTGGATTTGTTGGTTTGTTTTGTTTTGTTTTTTTTAAAGGCTTCCCTTAAGCTCTTACACTGGCCGGTCTCTAGCGCCGGCTCGCCGACGGGACGGGCTGAGCGTCCCTCGAGCAAGAGCTCAGCCACTGCTGCGAGACCACGGTGACCCACATTACAGGGGGGAAAAAAGAGGGGCCGAAAGCTCCGCGGCCGCCAGCACCTCCCTCGCCGTCCACTCGGCCCAAAGCCTTGCACAACCGTGGATTTTGTTCTGTATTTCAGTTCTGTTATCGCTGGTTTGTTAACTCGTAATCCTCAAACCCCGTGAGAGGCGTCTTTCCCACCCGCAGGAACAAAGGGCTCCTTTGGGGTTCTTTGGGGTTGGAATTTTGTTGTCGTTTAGATGGAAAGAGGGTAATAAAGGTGTTTCTGCTGCTTTTCTTTTTAACCCAGATCTGCTCGCTATAACACCAACCCGGGAGTGGGGGCTATATGGAACCCGCCCCCACCTCAAAAGCCATGAGACCCTGGCCGTGTGGGAGCTGCCAGCAGGACCCGTCCTGCAGGACCCTCAGCAGAAGCCCCTCACCGCGGCTGCTCCCACGTGCACCCTCCTCCTCCTCTTCCTCCTCCTCCTGCCAGCAGGCCCTGGCCTGAAGCACGACGTAGACGGCGATTTGCCCCAGCACGGGGCTCCGGCGCGGGGACACCAGCACCAGTTTGGGCCCGGATGGGGCGAAGAGGACGGCGGGACGTCCCCGTCCCGCATGTGGGCAGCACACCGGAGCCTCGCCGGTGAGACTGGGGCGGGAGGCGGGTACCGCTCCGGCGGGTCGCATCGGGGCGCTGCATCCGCCGGGAGGTGGGGACCGCAGGTAGAGCCCACGGCGGCGGCCTGAGGCGGGGGTGATGGGCAGGGGGCGAGGGGCTGGGAAGGGGCAGTGCGTTTATTAACAAGGCGCAGCTGAAGCGGGTCCTTTGCCAGTGGTCAAGTCTGAATCACAAACTCCGCATTGTTTCCGAGTGGGTTCAGCACATTTCCCTTCTCCCCCCTCCCTTCCCCTTTCCTCTCCTCTCACCCTCGCACAAAGATGTCATTGTGTCGGGGACTTGGTGATGGCAGCGTTGTTATTTGGTCCAAAAAAAAAACCAAAAACCCCCAAAAAACCCCCAAGAAAAGAAAGAAGTGGGGAGGGGGGGAACCCAACAAGGTGAAGAGGTTTAAATCAGCTTAGCCCAAATGCCAATTAAAAACCAAAGAGGATTAGGCTTGTGATCAGCAGAAAAGACAGTCATTGTACCCGGACGAGGGGGTCCCCCCACCAGGCCCGACGCGATCGTGCCGCAGGTCTCGCTGCCCATCGTCACCGCTCTCCTCTCACGGCGGGCCGGGGCGGTGCAGGGGCTGCCCTTGACCCCCGGGAGCCGGGCTGCCCGCACCCGCCCCAGCCCTCGCCTGTGGCACGGGTTTCCAGTGCAAAGACCTTTTCCTTGCATTTTTTTAAGCGTATGCAAGGACTCTTGCCTTGAGTTCAGCCGAGCAAGGTGAGGTCTTGCTCTCTCTGCCAAGGGGAAGGTCTTCCATGAAACAGGCTCTTGGTCTGAGCTGTGGGTGACGTCCTGCCCGTGTCCCCACCTCGCTAGACCTCCTGCTCCAGGCCGAGGGTTCTCACCGGCCACGGGACCAGGCGTGGGGGCCATCGGCCCGACCTCTCCTCCCGAAGCAAGCCAGCGCATCGCCTTCGGTCCCGGGGCAGCAGCGGAGCAATGCCAGGAGCATCGCATGGGGTGTCCTCCTGCCAGCGGCGATCGGAGGAGACTTTGTACTTCTCTGTTCCGTGGCCTGGAGATGACATCTTGGTGCTTTCGGTCCGATTCCGACCTCCTGTGCCACCCACTAGCTCGCTGCTTGTATGGTTTGAGGTCTAATGTAGCCAGAAACCGCGGTCTCTGTAGCATCTCCACCTGCGGGAGAGGAACCTGGGATGGGTGAGGTGGGTCTGGGCGCTTCCTTGGACATCTGCCCACGCTCAGACTCCCGTGGCTCACCCAGCTCTAAGCACCTCTCCCAGTACACTGGTAAACTGGGAAAAACACAGGAACGGGAAGATGCTCTGTCCCGCCGCGGCTGCCGTTAGCGGGGACCGGAGTTTGCGGCCGTGGCCGTTTCATTCCTGACCGTACCAACAGAGCGGTGAAGGCGAATCCCCCCGGAGCCGAAATGGCTACGCGGGTGTAAAAGGTGCGTGGCCAGACCAGGGGTGTCTTTATACCACAGTGGCAACTTAAAAAAGGCCTTGAATTAGGTAGAAAGTGTAATTATATGCTAACTTTAAGGCTTTTTTTTGGAAAGGAAAGGTGCCAAGCGTAGGTGGGAGCCAGGCCAAGCGGGGAGACGCTTAAAGGACATCGGCAACAAATTCTGGTGGAGCTTCGGCACCTCCGTGTCGGGGTGCAGCTGGGTTCGGCCTGAGCCCCGCTTCTCGTTTGGCCTGATGCTGCCCGGCAGATGTGGGTGCAGAGGGAACCCCTGCCCGTCTGCCCTGCCTCTTCTTGGGGTCTCTGCGGGGTGAATCCTCCCTGCTGAGGGGAACCATCGCCTGGCTGAGGTGGCCCTGGCGCTCGGCGCATCCCGCTGTCCTGCTTCGCGTGGGAGCCCAGGGACGGCTGCGACGGAGCCTGGTCCGGCCCCAGCCAGCGCCTGGGAGAAGCTGAGCCGAGACGTTGCTGCCATCGGTCCCAGATGCAAAACGCCCCCAGCCTGGAGCCACAGGGAGGAAAAAAGGAGCAAGAGGGCCTTTTTCTCTGAGGAGCAGAAGAAGGAGAAAGCATCCCGCCTCCGGACGAGGAGCCGTTTCTCCCCGATCCCGGGCATGGTTGGCGTCGGCTGAGGGACCACAGTCGCGGTGCGACGGATGACGCCGGTGCCCGGGAGGCGGATGCTCAGGCATCATTTTGGGGCAGAAAGCAGGGATGCTGCGGAGCTTTAGGGGACAGGGAAAGGGTGAAGGGGATGTCATGAGCTGGGAGGTGCGATGCCACCACTTCGCCCTCGTGCTGCCACCGTCCCCGTGCCCAGGGATGCCCACCGGCACCCGGCAAGCCAGGCAGGCTGTGGGAGCGGGGAAGAGGGCAGGATCTGTCCCCTTTTGTTGCTGCCGTGTAATTTATGATATGAGAGAGGGCCATTGTCTGGACCCATCCTGTATTTTTCCGAGGGCTTTGCCTCTCTTCCCAGACCCCCGCTGTGCTCCTGCTACTGTACCGTTGCTATGGGACGTGCTCCCCGCGCCGCGGCTATGCGGGGCAGTGCCGGGGAGGGCTGCCCGCCGCGGCTGGACCCATCTGGAGCTCCAAGCCCCGCTGCCGGCAGCCCAGCCGCTCGGCGGCCCCACTGACGTGCCGAGGGCCTGGGAATGGGGCTTTCGGCCCCTCCAAGTTCACGGCCACCGGAGGCATTCAGCTGCCGGAGGGGGGGGGCAGCGGGATCTGGGGCGTTTGGCTCCATTCTCCCTTCCCTTTCAGTGCCGGCAGTGTCCTCGGCGCATACAGATCCCCCGTCCCTTTCTCCTCCTGACAAGTGCGCACATAAATAAATTACCCCACCGGGCGAGTGTGGAACAATCTGTCCCCTAAATTCTATTCATCGCCAGACAGGACCCATTATTCCCCCGATTAAAGCCGCTGGAGTAGCTTGCAAGGGTTACAGTTACTCTGTCAAACTGTAAATAAGACACTAAAAATAAAGGGCGCTGGCGAGAGAAGGGGGAAAGGGAAGCCAGACTAATGCCTGCTGCTAGGGAAACCGAATGAATCCCTAATGACGCCTGTGTACAAACTGCAAATAATGAAGGAAAAGTGACAAACAGACCTCGGCCGGGCTGCAGCGAGGTCCTCGCTCGACGGCGGCGGGGACCCGCTCGCCCCTTCCTCCGGGGAGAGCCGACAGCGAGCAGGACCCCCTTCCCGCACCCCTCCGAGCAGAGCTTTTAAGCCCTTAACGTACAGAAGGGTTTAGGTCTTGCGGATGTGTTTATTTTTCAGGCACAGCCATCGCCTCTGCCTGAGCCCGCGTCCCTTTTTGAGGTGACACGAGAGGAGCCCGTCGCCTGTGGCCTCAGGGCAGCGGGCAAAGCAGCAGCACCCCAGGCTTCAGTTTGTGCTCCGCTCTTAGGACAGGGTTAGAACCAGGGAGGGGTTTAAGTCTGTCTGCCCGCCCAGAGCCCGTCCCCCAGGCAGCGGGGACGCAGCCCCGGGGTGCTTCTTAACCACAGCAGGTCATCGCTCTCGGGGCTGGGACGCGGAGCCCAGACCCGGCTCTGCCCCTCGCTGCTGTCCCAGGCCGTCATAGAGTGCAGGGAAGAAAGTCTCCAGCTCTAGAAAAGCCTCTTTGGATAAAATCCAGTTCCTTTCTTGCCACCTTTCTTACCAGCCAGCGAAGACGGGGATGTTCACCTCGCAGCAGGTCCTTCTTTTTTCTCCTTTGCTGAAGAGGCAACGTAAAAAATTAGCAGCGATAGGCTTGTCTTGGGTTTTTTTTTTCCTCAGTGCCAGAGGGACTGAGATGCGAGAGCTTTATTTCAGGTCCAGCTTAAACTATTCCCATCACCTGCAAGGGGCTAAATGCCGGAATGCTCCCTGCGTTGGTCAGGGAAGTATTATTTTGATTCATGTTATGCAAGCGTGTAAAAGGTGGAGCGAAGAGCGCTCCGAGCTGTGCCTCTCCGGGCGGAGGCTGGCTCTCCAAAGGAGACCCCCAAGCAGAGAAAGCCTCGGTGAGGCCACGCGGTATTGGGGAAATTTCACAATATTAGGCTGGAAGCTGAGCTCTCGCCCCCCAGGCCCGTGCGGATGCCACACAACGCGTCCATCCTCCCGCACAGCCCAGCGGCGCTGGGGCGGCTCCGGGACCTGCAAAGAGCACCGAGGAAGGGCACGAGCCGAGAGCTCGGGGAGCGGCGAGGTGCCGACCCCTGCGGCGCGGGCGCTGAGCGCGGCCCTCGCCTCTTCCCCCGCCGACGGCAAAATCGCCGGGGCCCTTTGCAGGTAGAGGGGCTTTTGGGGAAATGCTCCAGCGTGGTGTTTGCACGAAGCTCAGGCATCTTAGAAGGGATTTTTCAGGCCAGCTGAACTCGTGTGGAGCCCGGTTGCATTTCCCAGTGAGGTCAAACCTGGGCTTAGCGGATTTCTTCCCTTTCCATCTTAGGAAAGGTAAAAAAAACCACCCCCTTTTCACCCCCAATTCCTGGCTGCGAAGCCTCATGACTCCACAGCAGCATTCCTGACGCGGGGTGGTATGTGCAGGATTTCAATCGGCGGCACGTAGCTCCCCATGGCCCGTGCGCTCCCCCCAGCCAGGCGCAGATATCTGGGGGGAAACGCCAGGACGGAGCAGCGAGATTTATTATTGCTACTGGAAATAGTGTCGTGTGTGCAGGTGGTGGTGAAGGAAAAGGCGTCCTCCTGTCTCTCCCCTCCAAAGTTTCCCAGCTTAGTTGGAAAAAAAGAGAAATTTGGAAAAAAAACCCGCCCCCTAACCAGCCAGGGTTGAGCAAGTCAAGCCCAAACCTGGCTTGCCCTGGTGCTCCCCAGGCATGGAAATGGGCATCTCTTCATGACCTGCTCCCTGGGGGTTGCCTTTGGAAGAGAGATGGGCTTCGAGATCCTAACCTCAGGCGCTGGTTTTGCTCCCGTGGGCTTCGCTCGCTTGGCGGGGCTGGCTTTGCCTGAGGACTCGGGTCCCGAGAGCAGCCCCGGTGCCAGGGATGCCACCGGCTCCCCTGGAGATTGCACCGAGAATGGCAGGACTCAATAAAAATGAACTTACTTGCCTTTTCCTGCCTGAATCTCTTGGGTCACATTTTTCGAGGTTTCTCTCAACCTGTAAAAATCTGATTATTGCTATTTTATTTTTTTTTTTTAATGAAAGCTCTGATTCCCTTCCACATTTACCACCTGGCTCCAGAAACTGGAGATTTAACACGATGTTTTATGAGACCGGCAGTTGCTGGCGAAGCACCTCCTGACCAGGTTTGCCCTACAGCCACCTAGAGATGAGGAAAATCAGACAGTCCTCGATATTAAATATCTTTATAGCAGTTCTGAGAAGATCCCATGCCTACCTGTCTCTTTCTTGTCCTCAAAATACCTGAATGTATTTTTTTTTTTTCTATCTATGGATGTCATCTAGGCGTCTCCATAAACCGAAGGCTGGCAGCTCGCTCTTCTCTCACTTGGGCGACCAAAGGTTGCTCAGGAAGGCGCAAAGGGCCGCTTAAGGGCTTGTGGAGGCCACGTTTCATCAACCCCACTGCCAGTCCCCTTCCTTTTCTAAGGATTAGGGCGAGGCAAATACCCTCACCTTGATTTCCTTCGAAATACCTGATTCTGAAGGTGTTTGCTGGCACGGCGGGCACACGCCGCGCACGCCTTTGCAATAGTAGCCAGGTAGCTTGCACGGCTGCGTCGCTCCGGATTTAGGGGTTGCTTTAGTTTTTTTCATGACAACCTCCTTTTAAAGCACGGTTAAATGCTTCCCCGCCGGCTCACGCGAGGGCTGTTAAGAGCTTCATTTGAATAAATAAGTGCAAGGGTACGGGAGGAACATCACCATAACCCCTGGAAACCCCAGCGCCCGCGATGGCATCGGAGGACGGGCGAGTGGGAGAAGGGGCTCCATGTTACATATTCCATAAAGTGGAGTAATTAAGTATTACTAGTTTTGATGACTTCAAACAGAGCGACTCCAGGAAATAAGCCCCTTCTTTATAATTAGTGGGATTTCCTCTGCATCAAACGGAGAGATTGATTCTTTAATCTGCTCACATGCTTTTGATTTGGTCTTTCAGCTGCTTGTACCAACTGCTTCCACTCCCTGCTCTTGCCGATAAAACCTTGCAAAGGAGATTTTAGCAAGGCATGACCTGAGCTGAGGTCTAGGATTTTCTTTGTGTGTGGTTGGTTTGTGGATTCTTGATGTGCCAGAGATGATGATCGCGATAGTAACGATAATAAAAAAAATAACATAGACACAGGTTTTTATCATCCATATACGTTTAGGTCAAATAATTGGGGTTTAGGGGTTATTTTGTTATTGTTTTCTCTGCCCAGCGTGAGCGTTAGCTCCGGTGCATGCTCTGTAAGGCCTGCACAGATCATTTTGGCAGTAGCCCTGAGCTGTCCCGAGCCGGGCTTACTGCAAAGGGTCGCTCTTGTAAGAGAGCACAGACCTAACGCTGGTGCCTGGCCGGGCTTTCGGCATGTAGAGGGCTCCGTTAAAATAAGGACGTGATTTCTTAAGGCCTTGGGATGTGCAGAGGAAAGAGGTCTTTCTGGGGTATTGCAGGGGTTTGGTCCTGATTTAAGACTAAACCCAGGAACTTTGGGAGCTCTGCCTGAAATAAAATCCTCCCGAACGTTGCTTCTTCCCAGCCGAAGGGCTCAGGAGGGAGCAGGGACTTGCCCCCGTGCAAGTGCAAGAAGCCGATGGCGAGCAACCGGCTCCTTCGCGGGCGCCTCCACGGGCTCGGTGGCACCGAGTCAGCGTTACGGGGGGCTCTGCTGGGTCCAGGCGAGGAGCGAGCCTACCCCGGGCTGCCCCCACCTCCCAGATGGCTCCGACCTTCAGCCATCCCAGCAAACAGCCCCCAGGCTGGGTTTCTTCCTGGCTCGCGAGGTTCTTCTGGGACCATTAAGGAGGGGGAAAAAAAAGAGGGGAATTTGGGATGACGTTGTTTTCCATCCACCTTTTGGTCCTGTTGGAAACGTGCAGCATGGGCAAGGCGGAGGCTCGTGGTGCTGCATCCCTTGGGGTCAACACCGGAGGATGATGATGGCTCTGCAGGGGGTCGTTCTGGTAGCTGTAGAGCAGGGACCGGCCTCCCAAGCACAACCCCTCTTTTTTTTGGTGGGGGGGGGCCGGCGTCGCTCTCGGTGTGTGTCCCCCACACGAATAGGGTGGGGAGGGGGAGCACCGGGGGCTGGTCCCCGCTGCGGTTTCGGTGGCCGTAAGGCTGCGGGGAGGAGCTGTGGGGAAGGAGGGCGTGCTTCGAGCTCACCTGGAGCCAGGATCGGGCCCGGGGGCGCGGGGGATAACGGCAGAGCCGGCGGTTTAGTATGCCCCTCGCAAGCCTCCCCTCGTCTGGAGCGGTGTCAAACACAGATCATATAATTAGGGACCCAGCGAATACGTAACTGTACAATTATGCAAATAGTGATCGAAATCACTGTTTTCAGCAGAAATGCCTGAAGATCAAGACAGAAGCTTCATGCAACCTTAATTTAATCTGGTCCTGCAGGAGTGGGGAGGTCTGATGGATGACCCGACCTCGCGCCTGCCGGTGTTTGGCAAGGCTGGGGTGGGAGGTGGGGGAGAGGAGCGCTGGAGCATGCGAAGCCAGGGCCGGCGCCAGGGGAGAATGGCATGGGGGTCGCGTTGGCAAACGGGGGGGAAAAAAGAGCAGCAGTGCAAGTGCTGATGTTTACGGTGATTTTCTTTTGATTTCAGGTGAAGAACACGAGGCTGGAAGGAAAAAAAGAAAAAAAAAAAAGAGGAAAAGAGAGAAAGAAAGTCTCCAAACCCAGGAAATCTGTGTTAATTGCTTATGAATGTCTCTGTCTAAAAAATTATCAAATTGATGTTGTCGTGCTTTTTTTTGACAGCCTGTCTGTTACATTTTTTTTTAAAATATTCATGCACCGAAATCTAATTACTAGGCAAATTTAATGATAATGAAATGAAGGCACTTTAGCAGAAAGCACAGGGCCTTGTTAATGTTTTCTCAGCCTCTGTCTTGTTCATATTTTTTAAATTATTTTTTTTTACAACTGCCTTTCTTGCATATATATATAAAAAAATAAAAAGGATTGCTGAAAATAAAACTTGGATTGCTGAAAATGTTTGTGGTGGCTCTGTTTATAATGATGGGGAATTTGCAAGGTGATTAAAGGTGTTTTGCAAAACTCAAATGAGCCTAACCTAATCAGATAAGGCAGATGAAATATTATTATTAGAGAGGTAACATTAAGCACGTGCCTGGAGGCTTTAACGAAGACCCTTAGTGCGGCTGTTTGAGGTGTGTGTGCAGAGCCCCCAGCACCCCTGCCAGCCCCCGGACCGCTCCAGCCCCTCTTCCCAGGGCATAGGACCTGCCTGTGCCCTGCCTAGGCCAGGCCTGGCTGGATGGAGCTTGCACGGGAGGGATGGAGCTTGCACGGGATGGATGGAGCATGGATGGGATGGTTGGAGCATGCACGGGATGGTTGGAGGATGGATGGGATGGATGGAGCATGGATGGGATGGATGGAGCATGCACGGGATGGTTGGAGCATGGATGGGATGGATGGAGCATGCACGGGATGGATGGAGCATGGATGGGATGGATGGAGCATGCACGGGATGGTTGGAGGATCGATGGGATGGATGGAGCATGGATGGGATGGATGGAGCTTGCACGGGATGGTTGGAGCATGGACGGGATGGTTGGAGCTTGCATGGGATGGTTGGAGCATGCACGGGATGGATGGAGCTTGCATGGGATGGTTGGAGCATGGACGGGATGGTTGGAGCTTGCATGGGATGGATGGAGCTTGCACGGGATGGTTGGAGCTTGCATGGGATGGTTGGAGCATGGACGGGATGGTTGGAGCTTGCATGGGATGGATGGAGCTTGCATGGGATGGTTGGAGCTTGCATGGGATGGATGGAGCATGCACGGGATGGTTGGAGCTTGCATGGGATGGATGGAGCTTGCATGGGATGGATGGAGCATGGA
Source organism: Phalacrocorax aristotelis (assembly GCF_949628215.1). Taxonomy (NCBI): domain Eukaryota; kingdom Metazoa; phylum Chordata; class Aves; order Suliformes; family Phalacrocoracidae; genus Phalacrocorax; species Phalacrocorax aristotelis. The sequence continues at coordinate 1,547,543 of NC_134300.1, forward strand.
CGGGATGGTTGGAGCTTGCATGGGATGGTTGGAGCTTGCATGGGATGGATGGAGCATGCACGGGATGGTTGGAGCTTGCATGGGATGGATGGAGCTTGCATGGGATGGATGGAGCTTGCATGGGATGGATGGAGCATGCATGAATTGGAGCTTGCATGGGATGGATGGAACATGCAAGAATTGGAGCTTGCATGGGATGGATGGAGCTTGCATGGGATGGTTGGAGCGTGCACGGGATGGATGGAGCTTGCATGTGATAATTGGAGCTTGCATGGGATGGATGGAGCATGCATGAATTGGAGCTTGCATGGGATGGATGGAGCATGCAAGAATTGGAGCTTGCATGGGATGGATGGAGCTTGCATGTGATAATTGGAGCTTGCATGGGATGGATGGAGCACGCATGAATTGGAGCTTGCATGGGATGGATGGAGCGTGCACGGGATGGTTGGAGCTTGCATGGGATGGATGGAGCTTGCATGGGATGGATGGAGCATGCATGTGATAATTGGAGCTTGCATGGGATGGATGGAGCATGCATGGGATGGATGGAGCATGCATGTGATATTTGGAGCTTGCATGGGATGGATGGAACATGCAAGAATTGGAGCTTGCATGGGATGGATGGAGCTTGCATGGGATGGTTGGAGCGTGCACGGGATGGATGGAGCTTGCATGTGATAATTGGAGCTTGCATGGGATGGATGGAGCATGCATGAATTGGAGCTTGCATGGGATGGATGGAGCATGCAAGAATTGGAGCTTGCATGGGATGGATGGAGCTTGCATGTGATAATTGGAGCTTGCATGGGATGGATGGAGCACGCATGAATTGGAGCTTGCATGGGATGGATGGAGCGTGCACGGGATGGTTGGAGCTTGCATGGGATGGATGGAGCATGCATGGGATGGATGGAGCATGCATGTGATAATTGGAGCTTGCATGGGATGGATGGAGCACGCATGAATTGGAGCTTGCATGGGATGGTTGGAGCGTGCACGGGATGGTTGGAGCATGCATGGGATGGATGGAGCTTGCATGGGATGGATGGAGCTTGCATGGGATGGATGGAGCGTGCACGGGATGGTTGGAGCATGCATGGGATGGATGGAGCTTGCATGGGATGGATGGAGCTTGCATGGGATGGATGGAGCATGCATGAATTGGAGCTTGCATGGGATGGTTGGAGCGTGCACGGGATGGTTGGAGCATGCATGGGATGGATGGAGCTTGCATGGGATGGATGGAGCATGCAGGTGATGATAGTTGGAGCTTGCACGGGATGGTTGGAGCACGCATGTGGTGGATGGAGCTTGCATGGGATAATCAGGTTATGCATGTGATGGCGCGATCATGCACCGAGCTCCCATCACCCCAGCTCCACCTACACCCCAGCTGGGGCGGCGTCAAGCAGAGCGCTAGCAGCTGGGTAGTGGAAACAAGCTGTGGTCCCACCCATGGGTGGGGGGAGGTGACCCCTTTGGCCCATGAGCAATTTAAAGTGGGGCGTGGAGGGGCTCTTGTCTCCTCCTGTGTTCATCTCAGCTTCTGACCTTGCTGCAGGCTGTGGTGTGAGTCCCTGCCTGCACTGGTCCTCCTGCACCTCAGCTCTCAGGCTGGCCTCTCTTACTTGTGTGTGGTCAAGGGTCTGCCTGTTTTCTTGTTGAGGATGCTGCCAAAGGTTTTACTGAGGGTGTTGGTGACCCTGGTCATCTTTGCGGCGTCTGCTCTTTGGCAAGACCTTTGTGAAGTTGCTTTTGCAGTGGTTGGAGTGCCCCAGTGAAGGTGGTGTAGGTGGGAGGGGGTGCACAGCTGGGCTTGCTGGCTGCAGGTGGCTGGAGAATGGGACCCCCACCCTCCCATGGGGGGCGACTGGAGGTCGAGCCAGCTCGGTGGGTCTCATACCCCTCAGGTATCCCCAGCAGGGCTCCAGGCATGAATTCTCTGTGGTTCTTGTTCCCGTGTGCCCTGTGTACCTTGTAGGAAGGAAGTGAGGTGGGAATTTGGGAATTGGCGGACCTGGCTCCGAACGCAGGTAGGCAGAACTGGCTTTTTCTCCCCCAAAAACGCTGCTCTTTGCATCCTGGGAGGGCACCGGTGACAGCTCGGTGGGTTTGCACAGCTGTGGCAGGTCCTGAGGGAGGACCAGTAAAGGCCAGGATGCATTTTGGACTTCTCTTGACTTGCAGACTCCCTGCTCCCTCGGTGAAGGCGAAGGTCCCTGCTTGGCCCTCCTTGCCCCGCAGACCGGCTTTCTTGGCTGTGGCAAGCCTCTGAGAAGCAGCTCCTGGACCATATTAATCCCCTTAATCCTTCCTGCAGCCCTTCCCTGGGGGTGATCAGCAGCTGAAAGGCTTCCTGACACCGTCTCTGAACTGCAGCGTTTAACTGTGGAGGGATCAATCGTCCCCGGAGGTGAAGGGAAGACCGCTGACCCCCTTCGTGCCTCTGGTTTCCACACCTCCTGCAGCAGAGGATGGGCAGAGCTCCTAAATCTGTCGCCGCACAGATTCAGGGTCGGGATTTCCAGGCTCGCAGCGAGGCACGTTCCCTCTGCACTCAAGGTCTTTGCAAAAGATCCATCTCCCTTTTCTCCATCCTGCCAGAGGAGCCCATCCTCATCATCAGAGCGGGGCTTCTGCCCCCTGCCCTGGTGAAATGCTGGGGCAGGAGGAGCTCAGTGAAATGGGAAGGGGTTGCCCGCTCTGTTGTGGGGGTGTCCAGCTCCAGAACCCCACAAGTGCATTTAATAAAGGCTTTTGCATGCCTCTTCTGTCCTCCACCTGTGCCTCTTGTCTCCTGAAGTGCTCCATGGGGTCGTTCCCTGCCCTTCAGCTCATCCCTCGGGGTTTCCACGGGGGGAGCAGAGCAGTCCCTCGGTTCGCTACCCGCGGGGAGCGGTTTGATGCTCAGCTCTGTGCTGAGAAAAAAAACCCCGTTCCGAGTGGACTCGGGAGCGCTCACAAACTTGCACATTTGCACACATCCGTGTTTGTTTTACAGAGCTCTCTGAGCTGCATTTATCCTGCCAAAATGACAGTTTTCTATTAGAGAGCTGCAGCCCGGCACGGTGATTATAATTGTCACTAATTTCTTTCTTTCGCAATCAGGTTTGTACCTTGACACACCGCCATAAAACGAGGCAGATTCCCCCCCTTCAGGGCAAGGCTGGCTCTCCAAATGTTTGTAAAACCCTGGTTTCTTTCGGGGAAGCTGCTGCTGCTCTACGGTGCCTCGGAGGAGATGCCCCGGTTGGGCTTTTGGGGAGGAAAGGGCAACGTTGGCACCACGCAGACCATGAGCCGGGGACCGGGAATGTCTCGTGCAAAGCCCTTGTGAAGGGGCAGGCGCCTTTCGGAGCAGGCAAATCCCAAACCCACCCTAGAGAAGGCTGGATGTGGGGGTGAAAGGCTCTGCCTGCCTTGGGCTGGAGAGTCCCAGGACCGGGCAGGACTCGGCACCGAGGTCCTCTTGCACCGACGCACCTTCCCCGTGTGCCCGGGGCAGAGCTTCGCGCTGGGGTCCTCGGTGAGGGCGATCGCCTGCTTTGCTGCTTGGGCTTTTTCCACTAAAACCCTGTTAAATCAGTGTAAAAATGGGATGCAACGGGTGGGAGGGGTGAAAAGAGGTTGCGGGGCTTGTGAGGGTTCAGAGAGTGGGGTGAGAGGTGCTGCTGAATTCCTTCTGCATTTCCACGGGGGTCAGGAGAGGAGAATTTGGCCCTCTTATTTTTTTTTATTTTATTTTTAGCTTAAAGCCTCTGAAGAGTGTGCTGCAGCGATTCCCAGGGGGTATCGGTTGGCAGAAGTCCCATGATACCCTCAAAAATATCCCCCCAAACAGAAATAACTCGGTAAAACAAAGCGGCGGATTGTTCAGCCAACTAAAATTACCGGCATGTCAAATAAAATATGTACAGCATTAAAATAAAATTTGCATTGCAATAATGCTTTATTAAGCACATTAGGAGATTAAAAGAATCAACCCATTTGTTCCCATTCATGTTGCGTCAGGATTTGCATTCCTTTCCCCCCCCCCCCCCTTCCAACTAGCCCCTCTCCCCCCCGCTTGTTTGGCGAGTGATTTTCTCAAGGAACCTTGCAAAGATCTCCCCCCAAAAGAAGGTGTGTGTGTGTATATGCCGAGGGGTTGTTGGTTTTTTTTTTTTAAATCAAAGCACTTGACTCGGTTGTGTGTTTGTCTGCACGAGTGTGCAGCAGAGGAGGGGTGGAACGGAGAAGAAAAGATTTGTCTGCTTCCATTTCAGCTAAAATGGTTAATTAAGACAATAGAGGCTATATAACAATTGGGGCCGGGGCTGTGAATGGTTGTCTAGACTCTATAGTTCAGCTGCAACTTCTCCGTCGGAATTTTAACTTGGCCGGGCTCGTTTCCCCTCCCCTCTTTCCCCGCCTCTCAGCTCATGTCCATAAGTTCCCTTTTCTCTTTTGTTTGTTTTTTTTTTGTCCTTAATCAATCTTTTGAAAGATCGGGGCCGGATTGACAGCTCTGCCTGTCTGAGGTCTTGTGTTTGCCACGGCGCTGCCTTCCCAGCGCCCGAGCGGGAGGCGTTATTGTTAGCGGAGCCGCTCCGCTCCCGGACGGGCCCGATCCTGGCGCAGGGAGAGGGGCTGAGACCAGCTCCTGGGGCTCAGTGAAGGGGCACCATGGCATAAATTAGAGATTTTATTATTTTTTTTAAAATACTGGAAGCCTTGGAAAGGGCTGGGGAGGAAGAGGGGCTGGTGTTCGGTGTTTCGGAGTCCTGGCGTGAGCTGCTTGAGTCGCATTGCTCTGGCTCGTGCAATCCCGATGGCCCCGAGCCGGGGCTAATCCTGTTCTTGGGATCTCTGTGGGGCAGATGGGTGAGGCTGGGCGGTGTGAAGCGAAGTGCTACCAGAGGGCTCTGCTGGGCGAGGCGTCCCCTGCCAGCGCAGCCACCTTGCCCCGCCACACCTGGCGCGGGAGTCGGGTTCGTGGATGTTGCAAAGAGCTGCTCTGGCCCCAGTAAGAGCAGCCTCCCCCGGTCAGGCTCAGAGCTCCTCCTTGGGCTGTTAAACCTCCTGACATACCCCGGGCTTTGAGGAGAAGCAACATGAGCAGGGATAGGCGGGGGGAGACCTCGAGTGGCACCCCGATTTTCCACTTCCAACTTTTTCAACCTGCCCTTTGGGAATCGCTTTGAAAGTATCCTCAAAGCACCTAAGATAGGGCATCCCAGGGCTTCAGCCTGCAGCACAGGGCTCTGGTAAAACACCTGGGCTCCGTAAATCTGAGATCAACCTAAAATCTTGGTCCTCAGAAGAGGATGGGGGCTGTTACCGGAGCAGCTCCCCCAAAGCCCAGGGATGCTCCTCGTAGCTGAGGTATGGGCGCTGCTGTCGGGGGTCTCGCAGCTCAGGGTGTCCCCCAGCCGTGCCACATTGGGACTTCTCATTTTTGTCACATATGGGGCCTCAAACCTCTCTTTCTCTTCCATGGGGAGAGCCTCCCGTTGGGGTGGAGAAGCCTGGCTGGTGTCTAGGTGGCTTTAAAGGCAGTCTGAAGTGGCTGCACTATTATAATGGCATGCACAGCAGGAGGGACCCTCTCCGGAGGAGGACGCAGGGATGCAGCCACACGCTTGAAATATGGGCGAGATTATTCCAACTGCATACATGCAAATGAGGCCCGTCTGTAGACAGGAGAGACAAAAGGTCATTAGCTTCCCATGTAGAGCCCTTCGTGCAGGGCCTAATTTACTGTCTTCCGAACCCTTTTCTACAGATCTTGCATTTTTAGACTTAAAATGGCGATATTTTGGCAGTTTAGGTAGGTTGAACAACTCGGGGTTTATTAGATATTGTGGGACGCGCAGCGAGCGGGAAGGATGTGCAAGAGTTTGGCATCTCCTCAAAAGCAGGTGTTTGACATTCATTCCGTACTCCAGGTTGGCTTGCAAACCGAAGCGTACCCCAGGGCCTCCCGAAATACAAGATCCCCCAGGCTTTCCCCCCAAAACGTGCGTTTCTGCGGGGCCGAAAGCTTGCTGTCAGCTCTTGTAAGCTTGTTCTTTTTTTGATCCCCCAGACGATGCTTGATTCCTTAGGTGAGGCTGGGAGCGGGGGTGGATCGCGTGGCTGTCCCCGCTGAGCTGGGTGCGGCTGCTGGACCCGAGCGAGCCAGGAGCCCCCCTGGGGCAAGGGGCACCCCTGTGGTCCCCCCGGCACCCATCCCTCCTTTGGGTGAGCGGCACCGGCTGCCTATTGTCACAGAAGCGCGTGGCTGAGCTTCGCCTGGATCCAGAGGCATCCGCGTGCTCAGAAAGCCCTGCCCGGGGCTGGGGAGAGGTGGCTGCCCTCGCTGCTCTTTCCCTGTTCAATTTGGGAAAAGTCAAGTGTTTTGGAGGCTCCTGCAGCCCTTTGCGAACCCCTTCGGGGGCTGAAGGAACCTGGGCTGGATCCAGCTGAGCCCAGCCTGCTCAACCGGTGCTTACAGCGGGGTTTGGCACGGGAAGCTTCCCCGTTGATGCTTGTGGTGCTGCTGCCTGGGTTTGGGGCGCTGAAGGAATGAGGGAGACAGGAATTATTTCCCTGGGGGTCCTTAAACTTTTCACTTCGGCTGCTCTGCTCACCATCAAGGTCCTGTGGGGAGGTGGCAGTGGTGGGAAGGGGTTGGGGTCACCCCCAAGCCCCGAGGTGGGACGCGGTGCCACCAGCGCCTTGCACGCAGGGCAGGGCGGGGGGTTACACGGTCCGCTTTGGCTGGCAGAGGGGCGAGGGTGCTCTGGGTGGTGGGATCCCTGTGGCCGCCCCTGGGTGCGGGGCTGAGGGTGCTGCCCCCGCAGCCGGGGCTGCGAACCAGCGCGGCTCCCGCCGGCCCTGCCTCCCCCAGCCTGGGATTGAGAGTTTATTCACGCACTAATCAAAGTGACATGATGGTCGTGGCAGACTAAAGCCATTCACTCCCCGAGCTGGCGAGGTCGGGAGGTCGCCCAAGTTCGCAAGAATGGGGCTTTTGTGATGCAGATCGGCAGAGAGCGGCCAGACGAGAGCGTGGCAGGGTCCCCCCACCGCTGTGACGTGGAGTGGGACCGATGTGCCGGCATGGGCTTGAGCGGGGGGCTCCTCCGCTCCCCGGAGCACGGTGGGGGACGCTGGTGGCTGCCCGGTTCGTGGGATGGGTTTGGAGGCTCCGGGTGTGGGTGATCCCGTAGCCCAAGCAGGGGGTCAGCAAACCGTTTGGGGTGCGTGCACCCCGTATGGTGCTGCGGGTCCTGGCGCGGGGCCGCCTCGGAGCGGACACCCAGCTCCCCCCCGCCCGCCCGCGGGGCTGGGAAGGGGGTGGCTTTTGGGTCACTCTTCCCAGCACTGCTGCACCCACGTCAGCCTGGTGCGGGCTATGCCTACAGTCCTGGCCCTGCTGCTGGGATCCTGGGTGGGGGGGGGGCTGTGTGGGGCCAGGGGGACCCTTCCGAAACCCCCAGGGTGTCTGTGGGGATGAACTGAGCTGCTGGGTGCAAGTAAACCCCACGGAGTGCTCCTGAGGACCCAACGCAGGGCCTGCTGCACGTGCAGGAGGGATAAGGGACGAAGGGCTCATTCCCTGAGCTGGGGAACTGGCCTTTAAACACCGTTACGTCCCCTCCGTCGGTGCTCCCTCTGCTCAGGCAAAGTTAGACCCAGCCTAACGCACCGCCTGTGCGTGGCCGTTTGGTAGCTTCACCGACGTGATGACAATTTTACACCTCTAAAGCTTAGCAAACCCCCAACCCAATTTTTATAATTGGCTCTTGACCGAAATGAGAGTTTCTTTGAGGGGGTTTCGAACAAAGCACGCTGATGGCAGGGGCACCCTGAGCCACAAAAGGGCTCGGCTTTGATCCTTTCTGCTTTTATTGTGAGCGGAGGTAAAATAAACGGTTTAAAAATTAAATTGGTAAGAGGGTTTTGAAAATTTAAGGAATACTTTCACGGCAGGTTTGAGATAGCGGCTGTGTTCAGGCACCTCCGCGGGCGCCGATAGGAGCAATGAGAGTAAGTTCAGTTCAGATTCGAGGGCTGTTCTGCAGAGGGAACTGGCTAAAAATAATGGTCAATAAATTTGGGCAAAAAGGCTTCGTTTTCACTGAAATCGAAGCTTTGGGAGGAAGTGCCCTGCAAAATTAAATCTCCGAGGGGGGAAAAAAACTGCGGGAGAATTTGTCACAAACCACAATGAAGAAATTCTGCAAAAAACAGGGAGGTTTCCCCTTTCTGGAAGTGAAAACGCAGTTTATAACCCCGAAGTGCTGGGGTTTTTTTGAGTAACACGGTTGGACTTTTAACTCGGTGTAAATCTGGAGTGTCCTGGGGCTGCTTGGGTCTCTGCTGTGGGGCGACAAGGCGGTGCAGAGTGGGCTGGAGGTGGGTCGCGGGAGCCGCTGCGAGACCTCCGCCGGCTGCCCTGATAGAGAGATACGTCCAGTGGCAGGGCATGAAATCTGCTTGAATAGGTGACTCCCAGCTCGCGCAGTCCGATGCGCCTGAAATGACTAAATTACCTCTTTGCTGCCCCCGAGGTCCCTCCTGGGCCGGCGAGGGCGGGCGAAGCTGCTCCGCTCCGCACGGGGAAGGTGTCAGGGCCAGGTCCTCGCTTGTGTAGAGGGGATGAGCTTGCTCAGCAGTTGGGGGAATAAAAGTGGGCTTATACCTCTTCGAATCACGCCTTACATATCATTTTATCTGTACTTGAGATGCGTTCCATAGCGTTCGTGCCGCTGTTCAAGCTGGAAACTTGCTATTCAAGCTGGTTCTGTAAGGAAAGGGATGCGTGTGACCAGGAGTGCCTCTGCCCTCCCAAAAACCCCTGTTGGGACCCGTCGGCTGCAAGTCTGGGTTTAGCCCATAGCGCTGGGGAGGGATGGGTGGAAAGGGGCAGGATGGGGGAGCAGGGAGGGATTTACCCCTCCAGATTTTTTCATATCTATTTGTTGTTGGGTTTTGTTTGTTTGTTTTTTTAAATTTATTCTAAGGAGCCTTTTGGTGCTGCCTTGGTGGTGCTGGGGAAGGGGGAGAGAGAGGATGCCAGAAGGTGAGGGCTGGTGGGACGCAGCGGTCCTTCCCAGGGCTGAGCCGCCCTTGGGGAGCGGGCGGGGGGTTGCAATTGCGAGTACAAAATGAACCGGAGAACGACCATCTCCCTTGGACAGAGAAAGCGAAGGCAGAGGCACAAAGGGGTGGGCTTTCTTCTTCTTTTTTTTTTTTTTTTTCTGGGGGAATACAATGTGATGAATTCAGCGCGAGGGCCAGCGCCACCCTTTAATATACTTTCAGCTAAACAGGGGTTTCTATGGCAGCCGGGAGAACCAGGCGAGCCCTGAAAAGATGTTTGTGCAGAGCTTTGCCAATGGCATTTGTGGCGAGGGGCACCGGTGCCAGACGGGTAACGCTGCGCAGCCACTCATCATGCACTGACAGCCCCCCGGTCCCCCACCACCACCCCAACGTTTCTGGGGTTTTAATGCCCTCAGACAAAAGGGGAGGCAGCGTTAGCCCGGGATGTGGCTGGCATCGGCCCGGCACCGTTGCCCGTGCCATTGTGGTAGCTAAAAAAAATCTGCCGAGTGCCGGGGAGGGGGGAGCAGGAGGCAGCGCGACCCCCAGGCAGGTGCGGGAGGGTGGGATGGAGAGGAGGAGCAGGGGATTGAGGCTGCCAGGACTTGGCCATCCCTCCAGCTCTATCCTATTTTATTTCCCATGGTTGGAAGCATTTTCTGGGGGAAAAAAAAAAAGGAAGGCAAACTGAAAGGGTCGGTGTGGATTTTTTTCCTCCAGGTGCGCTGCTTGTCTCGGGTGCCGGCTCGTCTGGTACCATTCGTGTGGTCAGTGTGGAGGCCCAAGAGCCTCCCTTGTGCCCGTTGCTCTCTCCTGGAAGGAGCTTTGATGTGAGAAGGTGGCGGTGGTGGCGTTTTGTGTGGAAGGAAGGCAGAGTGAGCCCCAGCTCTGCCCTCAGGGGTGCAGCAGCGTGAGCCCGGACCGGCCGCAGGGCTCCGGGTCCCCCATCTTAGCACAGTTTTGCAGATCTCCAACATTTCGTGGCATCCTCCTGCAAAGGATTGGGCCGGGAGCTGCCGCTGCTCAGGCACTGCCTCTCCAGCAGCTGCAGGTTGGATTGTTGCTCTGCCTCATCCACGACCTCTTTGCTGCTGTGTTTCCTCTAGACGATTTCTCTTTTTTTTTTTTGCATAGAAAGGCTTTGAGTTTGCTTTTCTCCTGAGCAAAGCTGCTTATTCTCGCAGCGTCGGCTGCCCGGACCGAGGGCCGGGAGCCTGCGCTCCCTGACGTAGCTCTCGGGGTGAGGCTGGGCTGGTTTCGGTGGGGTGAGGCAGGGGTTGCTCCCACCGAAATGGCTGCAGGGGAGGCGGTTCAGCGCAACCTCAGCGCGCTTCGTCTGGTGCTGCTCCCCGCGACGTTGCATCAGCTCCAACAAGTAGTTCCAGATGGTCCCTTCCCCCATCCCGCGGGACCTTCTCCTGCTTGTCCTCTCCAAAAGCTCCCTCTCCCCCACCAAAAAAATTAGTGTTCTCCAACTTGCTCCTTTCCCATGGGCATTTCCATTCCTCATCTTTTGTTGTTGTCGAGAAAACATTTTGAATGAGATTTCTTTTATTTTTTTTCCCGAGCTGGGTTCCTATAGATTCAAGACTGATCTCATTAAGACAGCCGGAAGGGGAACGGGATGTTTGAAATTCATTGGCAATACTTGAGGTTTTTCTTCCCTTCTCCTTCCCCCTTTCTTCCACTTCTGAGGAAGAACAAGAGCTGAAACTTCAATGTTTTTCTCAGAGTGAAATTGCAAAGTAAATTACTTTAGACTCTATAATGTGAAATATTAAAATGAAAAGTGGTTTTTTTTTTTTTTAAAAAAACAAGCTCAGTGCTCCTTCTTGAAAAGCCCAAAGCAAAATGTGTTGATCTCGTTTCAGCGCTTCTCCCCTCCCAATTTCTCTCTCAAAACAAACTCTTTGTAGAAACGGACCGCGTTTAGGCGTGACATCTCGCTTTTGATGAATTGTCATTTTTCCATCAGAAAAATGTCCAGCCAGCTCCACCCACTAAGCCATGTGCTGGTGATATCCCCAAGTGCTTCAGTTCGTGCGCAGCTAGAGAGAAGAGCTCTGTGGCCCCCAGCCAAGGAGTTCTCCCACCCCTGGGCCAGTCCGGAGAGTCAAATCCCCCAGCTGACACCAGCAGAAGCCAAGATGACCCTGGGGCAGCTCCCGAGCGCTGAGCTGTGGCCAGGTTTGGGGTGCTTGCGTGCAAATCCAGCTCTTTTCGCCCCCGAACTCCAGGCTTTCCCTTGCCGCCTCTCTTCACCTGAGCGAAGCAGCCTGGGATGCTCAGCTTGCCCCAGGGGTGCAGGATATGATGTTTCCCCCCTGCCTCTAGCGAGGTCTGGGGAGAAGCTGAGCGGCTCCAAGCTCAGGGAAGGGGGTTCCTGAAGGTTTTGGTGCTATTGCTCATTTTCCCATGGGTAAATGCCTGCGTCCCCCAGAAGAGCCGCTGCCCTGTGTCCCCATTGCGAGAGCCCCCCTGGGGCGAGCAACGCCTGTGGGGTTTGGGGTAAAGGGGCTGGGATGAGGCTGCACCCTGTTTTCTGCCTGTTCTGGCAGCTCTGAGCACCCAAGGTGTGCAGAGGAGGCTCATTTGCCTGCTCCAGCAAGAGGTGGCCTGGCGTGTCATGTCCCCCACCCCCCACCCCACCCCCCCAAAAAAAAAAACAAACCCAAACGAAAACTGGGCATAGAGGAGGTAAAAGCTGCAAATAAATCACACCTGCACCCCCAGAAATCAAACTGCAGCTCTCAGAAGGAAAGCCCTGCGCTGTTTGAGCTATTCTTGCCAAATGCTTGACTCAGTGCAGAGAGTTATTTTTTTAAAAGTGTAATTGTTTGCTTTTTCCACAGGAAGATCAGGTGGGGAACAGAGGGGGCCGTGTAACAGCCCTGCCTCCCCCTTGCCCTAATATCTGAGCCCTTTGGCTGAGAACGAGAGGTTTATGAAAAGAGCCGGGGAGAAAAGCAGCAGCGGGGTGGCTTTGCCCCACCGAGGAAGAGGGTGGTGGACGTTTGCCCTGTGCTAGGTGTCAGCAAATTCCCTCCCTCCACGCGCACCCCCAGAGCCGAGCCTGCTGGTGCACGGGTTGGATGAGAAGCAGAAAGGTGAGCAGGCAGGTGGCCTGATGCCGGGCTCCCCGTGAGCCCCTTCGAGCACTGTGGGGATGAGGAAGGTGACAGCCAGGAGCACTTTGGAGACGAGGAAGGTGATGGAGCAGCCGGGAGCATCAGGCAGGGCTGAGAGCGGCTCCGGGAGCCTCTACCGGCGCCGGCCCTGGAACTGCAGTGCCACGTCCCCGGCTCCGCATGGAGAGGAGTCGCAGAAAGGAGGAAAATGAGAGGAAAAAGCAAAAGCCAGCCCTGGGTGGGGGTGAGGAAGGCTGGTGGGGACGAGCAGCCCTGGCTCGGCCGCGGTGACACGGGGCACGACAGGCAGTGATGCTCTTAGCGGGGCAACGGGCCGGGGGCCGGATCCTGCCCTCGCTAGGGCTGTTCAGCGCTAACCGTCTCCTGGGTCGCAGCAGGGTGCTGCAAGAGGATTAAAAAGGTTAAAATTGTGACTATTTTGATGGTTAAAAGCTTGGCGGAACGGTTTAAAGCAGGTTTTGCTGTTGGGTTGCGGTACCTGGGTGGGAAATGGGGATGCGCTGGCTCTGTGATGGGGATTCCCCTGGGGAAAGGATGGGGGGCTGCAAATCTTGTGTGTCCCCCCCCCCATCCCTGGACTCCACCAGCTGCTTCTGTAAAAGCAGCAAAACCACCCCAAGCTGCTCCTTCCCTCTCATCCCTGGCCAGGGCCCAGAGGGAGGTTCGGAGGGTGGGAGGTGCCTCCACCTGCAAAAAAAATTGGCAAAAAAAATAAAAAGTGCCATAGAGGAGACGGGGGATGGCTGTTAGACTTTTTTTTTTAGTGGAACATGGGAATTCTTTCAAACTTTTGTCAAGCAAAAAAATCAATTGCTTCTCGTATTTAAACCAGAAAACCCACTCTTTCAAGAAACCAGATTTTTTTTGTCATGAAATATCCATAGTTAGGGTAGCACAAAAATATTGCAGAAACCACCACCAAAAAAATATGCAAAAATATGCTAAAAATATTTTGGCCAGATCTGAATTCAGCCAATTGCTATGCAGTTCCCTGGGCTCTATAAGTAGGATAATAATAATAATAAAAATTAAGAATTTTTAGAGACGATGAAATATTAATAAATCACCAAGTTAGGCATCACAGAGTTTGGCTGGTCTTGAGGCTTAAAATTTTGGCACAGAGCAGCGATGCCTTGTCGTGACAATCCCGATGCCCGTATCTGCAGGGTGTGCTGCCGTCGTCTGCCGTGGCTCTGATTTCAAATGAACCCCCTCATAAATATACTATTGCAGCGTAAATGAGGAAAAACATTTATTAAGGCAAAAATTACCCATCTCCCCTAAATGAAAACAAATCCCTTTTCAACTGTGCTGGCATTTTTAAAAGGGAATATTTGTCAGAGTGGCTCAACCTTGTATTAATGTGGTTGGGGGGGGGGGGGTGGGATGTGGCGGTTCAGCTGTGAAGAGACTGTTTATTTTCCATTTATTTTCTGGACGTTAATGGCAATAAAACGCAGGGCACCCCCCCACTAAGGAGCTGGGAGACAAAGGGCTGTTGTGCGGCAGCAGGTACGGCAAGTTGGGATAGGGAACGGCTCCGGGGCCGTGAACCAGCCCGGGCATCACCCCGCGACCGGGGCGGGTTTCGCCTCTTTGGCTTTGCGGGGTGTTTCCCGCTGCTTTCTGGGTGTTGGGGCTCGGGCTTGCAGCAAGCGGGTGGTGGAAACCGGTCCCCGTGCAAAGCCCAGACTGGTCGGGAAGGCGCTGGCGGCTGCGGGCGGTGGTTCCTGGGGTTTGGGGAAGGGGGTGGTGTGTAGGGGAGACCCCGCAGACGCTGCTCCCGTTCGGGGTGAGAGCGGGGAGATAAAACCCGATTCCTACAGAGCCCCGGCTGGGTACATCCTTAGATAAAGCCATAAATAACCCCCTGCGGCCTCCACGCCGGTCTCGTTCGCATCAGCTTAGACGAGAGATTTACACATATAAATAGATTTGGGTTCCTCTTTTTTTTTTTTTTTTTTTTTTTTAATCTTTTTGTGCGTGTGGCTGTTGCGCATCCTGCGCTCGCTTCTTTCCTCCCTGAAACCTGTTCTGGGCGAGCGCTTTGTTAATTGGAACAATCTTATTTAAAGGAAGATGGATTAAAAAAAAAAAATAATAATCAGCAGCCAGCTGCCCCCATCGACCCCCCCCCCAGTAAATGTCATTGCTTCGGCGCTGCCTGGCAGCTGCTGCCCTCTTTTCTCCGTGGTGCGTGCCAGGGCACGAGCTTTCTGTTGGCACTGGGAAACGCTGGTGGGTTTTAGGGGGAAGAAAATGGTTTAGCTGGGGTTTCAAGGCGGTGGCTGCTGCCGCTTCGCCTCCGTCAGGCTTTTGGGGTGGTTAGCAAAGGTTAACCCGTTGTACGGGTGGGGGGGACCTTGCTGCGGGGGCGTGCGGCCTCGAGGGAAGGATGCAGGGATGCTCCCGCCGGTGCTGGTCCCCGGGGTCGGGGCACCAGCCTGGCTGCGAGGTCGGCTCAGGATCCCCAGTGACCCCCCCGTCCCTGCCTGCTGGAGGCAGAGGCAAGGGATGTGGATTGGCGCTGGGTTTCGGGGGTCACCACGCAACCCTCTACCCCATCCCATGACCCTCCTCGTGCCCTTTGCTCGGCCGAGCGTAGGGACGTTCAGGCGAATTCACGCCCGTGTCCCGGCCCGTGGGTAAGGGGGCTCGGTGAGCCCGGTTTGGGGCAGATCATCAGAGCGAGGATAAAGAGGGCTCCTCCGAGCTTAGCGCACATGCGCGTCATCTTTCCCAAGGATTTGGGGTCGTTGCTGTTGTGCGTGTCCCCCTCTCCTCGGCCCTGGGCAGCCAATGGCTATTACCCTGCCTGTTTGCAGAAGTTTAATAGGATTAGTGATCTTAGAAGCCCTTGTGCGCTAAATCCCATAACTACTGCTGGAACTGGAGCGCCAAGGCGGGGCGGGAGGGGGGGGAAGCCCACGTAGAGAATGTTAAACTGATCCCTATGAAATATCAGGTTAAACACCACCCTGGTTGGAGCTGTGTTTGGTGTAAATTATCATAGGTTTGGCTTTATCCGTTCCCCCGCCGAGGTTTCGGTGGGGAACCAGCGAGCTCCCGCGGGCCGCTGCGGTTGGAGACGTCACGGTTGCGGTCATGGAGAGGTCCCTACGACGCCGGAGTGAGCGAGGGCGGGCACAAGAATCCCGTCTGCCTCGTCGCTTGGCTCTGAGGGCACCCAAAAGCGCAGGTTTCGTCCGTGTTACTTGCAGCGACGCAACGAAGGAAGGATCAGGCCTTGGCTGTTCCTGCGGTGGAAGGCGATGCCTTAGATAAAGGTTGAATAAAAGTGATCAGGATTAGAAAGAAATGAAAAGCCGTGACAATGTTATCAGAAATTGTTTATATATAATTAAAGGATATGTACGTATGACTTTATCGTCTTCCAAATGATAATGTTTTTTTATTTTCTTTCTAATGGGGGATTAGGAAGAAATGGGGTATGGCATACATAAAATGAGCGACAGCAGCGGAATAGCCCTGTCTGCTTTATAAGAGAACAATAACACGTTGTCGGGCTGTTATCGTGGTTTCAAAGGTAATAAATATCGTCCTCAAATTTTCCTCGGCGGGCTGAGATGCACTGTCTCGGGGGTGGGTTCGCACAGAGCCCGCCAGCGCGGCCCCGCTGCGGAAGCTGCATGGGGGGAATCGTGCTTTGCCACGAGGTCGAGACGTTGTCCTTGGGATGCAGCGTTTTATAGAGCGGGGGGAAAACAAGGGTTCAGGTTGAGCCAGGCACGGCTGAGTCTGGGGGGTTTTGTAGGTGGTTGTTTTTCTTTAAGGGGAAAATGTGGGGCCTGCTTTGAGGGGAAGGACATGACCCCCACCCCCCCAGCCTGGCCGAGCTCAGCTCAGAGCAATGCTTGGCTTTGAAAGGCCCTTTTGAGTTTTATTAGGTTAAAAAAAGTTTCAGCCTCCCGAAGAAAATATTAAAATACGTGTTTAAATTGCTAGAAATTTTGGGGATATGTCCTTTGTGGTGCTCCCCTAAAGGACACTTGCTCATCTTTCTGTTCCAGCACAACCCTTTTATTCTGAAAATAAATATTAAGTGTAATTTATATGGGCTTTAAGACTTTTCTGCTGTAAAATTACCCTGCTGGGAGAGTGGTCTCCCCGTCCGAGGGCTGGGAAGCCCCTGCCATTGCAGGACCTGGAATATCTAATCTATTACTTCCCCCCCCGCAAAAAAAAAAAAATCTGCGTTTTGGTGACAACAGAAGCTGGTTTAAGGTTGCAGCCAGGAGAGAGCGAGGGTTGGGCACAAGGGCCGGGGTCGGGGGGACACACAAGAACCTCTCGCAGGGTCTGCCGGGGCTCCGGGGTAGCCGGGCAGTGCCAAGGGCTTGCTCCGTGGCAGCGACGGCCCCGCCGCGGCGCGTCTGGGGAGCACGGCGGGTGCAAGGGCGCAAGGCGGCCGCTGCCTGCGCCAGGGCACCTCGTGTCCCTCCTTGGAGCGGAGCATTCCGGGGACAAATTTTCTCTTTTTGCTGTTTTTAAGAGAAAAGCGAAAGCGGGAGGGTCCCGGTTTGTGCCTGTGACTAATGGGGAAGCAGCAGCAACAATCAGCAGTGATTTATATATTTATGAAGATATTTTCCAACCTGGAACACCTTGATTTTTGCTTAAAACGCAGAGTTGAGGGTGAAAAGTTGTCCACGCTTGGTAAATGGCATGAGCCTGGGTCAAATTTGGGTCAAATATGAAATACTAGAACGTATCTGTGCACGCGTGAGCGTGTATGTACACGTCCATGAAGCAAACGCAGTTGCGTTGGCGTCGGCGAGGGTTTTACGTTGCGGAGGAAAAAACTTGTCAAACCTAAGAATTCTTTATATGATAAAAAAAAAAATGTGCCACTTTGTGCCCTGCTTACAATAAATGTAATCAATTAGTGACTGACTATGCCGGCAGGTAAAAAGGACAAATTTAAAGTTTTTTTAAAAAATAAAAATATCTAGTTGCGGTGCTTTGTAACAGAACTGTGCTGTAGATTAAAAAAACAATATTTAATCTCCATGGCTATAAATATAGGAGCTGTCTTTAGGTACGAAAAAAAAAAAATCATTAAACCCAATGAAATTAATATTAGAGGATCAAGGGGAAAGCTTAAACTACATAAATCACTTATTTACTATTTCCCAGCATTTCCAGCAACTCCGCACTGCTATAGCTTGACACGCTGACGGTGCATTCAAAAGCTGAACCCATTTCTATTTCCCAAGTGGGTTGGGTTTTTTGTTTTTTTTTTTTTTTTTTCCCCTGCAAGTGGCAGGAGCTGCGGAGGCTGCGGTTCGGTCGCAGCGGAGGAAGGACCCAGCCCCGCGCCCGCTCCGGCGGGACCCCTCCGCGGCGGGACCCCTCCGCATCCGCGCAGGCTTTGCTGGTGGCGGAGGCAGCTCTGGGGGCTCACAGGTTTTAGGGCACTTTTTAAGCGGCTCTTGCTCCTGCACCGTGGCCCCTTTCACAGTCTTTTCTGCGTTATCGGTTAAAATTAGGAGGTTTGTCTTTTTAATTTTTTAAAAATTACTCGTTTTCTATCTCCCAGCCATTCAAACCTCTTTTTTCTTCCATTATGTCAGGTTTTTTTGCTGTTTTTTCCCCCCCTCCCCATCACTTCTCTCCCCAGAAGTGAAGCAGACTGGAGGGGGGGGTCCTGTGGGGTGAGCGAGCCCTGGCAGGGGGGGCCCCGTCGGGACCCTCCACGCAGGGGTTTCTCCAGCCCCTTCCCCAGTAAAGCACCATGCAAACCACCCCCCACCCCCCCCAACGCTCGCTTTGGATATTTGTAATTTATTTACGATTAGCCCCAAATTTAACAAAGATGACAGATTGAAGGGGGGAAAGCAATTAAATTAATTTGTAATCTTACATTTCATTAGAAAATGCAAGAATAATGATTGCATCCAGCAGGCAGGGGAGAGAAAAAGAAAAAAAAAATTATAAACGGAAATTTCCCCCTCCCAAATCAGATTATAAAATAAGCTTTTTTTAATTAAATTAGTTGATGCGCAGTTGATCAGAGTAACCCCAGATTATGAGCGGAGTAAACAGACCTGGCAAACAAATAGAAATAACAAAGGACACAAAGTTAACTCCTCTCCCCTTGTTTTTTGGGGGCAGCCTTGGGGGCTGCCAGGGGGTCCCAGAGGCGGGGGGCGGGGGGCAGCCATCTCGCAACAGGCCACCTGGGGCAAATAATTCGTTTGCAAACAGGGTTCTGCCGGCAGCTAAAAGATCCGTGCTGAACTCACAGGGGCTGGGTTGTTTTAAACCGGGTTAAAGCCCAAAACCTGCAGAAAAGGGTCTTTTTTTTTTTGGGGGGGGGGGGGGGGGGGGCAAAATCCCTCCCCCAGTTTTAGCACCTGGGGGTACAAGCACAGAGCCCGGATCATGCTGCTGTTCCTCGTTTTAAAATATTCACTGGCATTTCTTTTCGCTCTTTTTGTTTTGTCTCTATTTTTCCCCCCACGAGAATAGCTCCCCGTTTCGGCCCGGGTGGGTTTTGCTCCCCGCCAGCCTCCCCCGACGGCTGGGGGTGTGGGAAAGTCCCAAATACCCCCCAGTTCCCCCCATTCCTCCCCCACCGAACTTCAGCTTCGTTTTCTACCATTTCTCCTAACGTTTTTCCATCCCAGCAAACGGGAAACAAAACAAAACAAAACGCTTTAAATTGCTTTGATTAATTTTTTTTTTTCTTTCCTCTAAAAATAGTCAAAGTGAAATTATCCCCTTAAAACCCAGGAGGGGAAGTTTGGGGTAATATCGTGTGTTTCTGGGTCTGGTCTTGGCTCTGTGCGGGAGCAAGTGTGAAATCTCGCCTGCCACACGTTCAGACAAAGCCGTCTTGTTACCCGGGATTTGTCAGGTCAAGCAGGATCCCGTTTTAAGCCAGTTACTAAATGTAATTCTCCCGCTTTGCCTCTCAATTTAGCAAACGAAAAAATAGTTTTCTGCTGGGGGCATAAATCGTAGTGATCATTTGCCCCCAGAAGTTAAAAAAATGGGGGATTTTAGCTATGTTATTCTTACTACCACTAATGTTTTTTCCCTTACAGGATGAGCGATAGCAGAGAAACGTTTGAACACGCTAAAATGTCAGCATTTGATTAAAAATTATTCTGATAAAATATTGTCTTTTAAATTACAATTTAAAACGTCCACAATAAAAAAAAAAAAAAAAGGAAAAAAAATCTTAACAAGGCTTTTACAGGGTCCTGAGCTGGTGGGAACCAATTTAGCTCCATTGTGTAGCATCATCCCGGGGTATTTCCTATTATTCTTAGGAATTTGGATTGATTCTTTATTGTGAACCAAACATTTTCTTAGTGCTCCCTTTTTATTTTTCTCTTGGAAAAAAAAATATTAAAAACCCTAAAGGAAAATGCATCAAAATAAGAGTGTGTGTTCTGAGACTTATTCAATGCTTATACAGAAATATGAAATTCCAGGTGTGTGGCTGAACAAGAGTTTTTAAACTTGGGTCAATCCTGCTCAAAACTAGTTTTGATTGAAAAACAATCCTTGAGACCATCATATACAACAGCTTAATCACTTACGAAGCTGGTTGAGATTTTCAGACTATGATTAAAGCAAAAGAACAAGAAGTGTGGCGAGTTTTCACTTTTTAAAGGTAAAATAATGTCTTTTCACCCTCCCTGCTTGGAGGCATTCAGAGCCAGTGCGGCTTGTGCAGCAAAGCAATTGCTGCTCCAGGACTTCCCTGTCGCAGTGGAGACGTTTAAATCACAGACACTTTTTTTCTCCTTAAGACAAGTGGGGAAAGGAAAAAAAAAAGCAAAATACAAATGGGTTTTGAGAAAGCTTCTTTGAAAAAATACAAATATTCCTGGGGATTCAGCTGGGTCCTTGCTCCAGGTGGAACTAGCTGTCGAGAATAAGAAAAATACATGGTTTTTATCACACACCCCAGCACCGTGGAGGGCCTTTCAAAGGGATGGGTGACTTTTGAAGGGACGGGTGCCAGTGCCCTCTCCCCCTGGCAGGGCAAGGTGATGGTCTTGGAGCTGCTCTCTGCTCTGCAGCTATTTTAACCAAATTTCAGGCCACTCTCCTGGTGTTTCACAGCTTGTTGGGTTTTACCATTGGTTATAAGATCTTAAGCAGGCTTTGAGCAAAGGATGGTGGCTTCCAGTTGTCTCTGGATACGTGTTTCACCTGGCACAAAGGGCTTCCATGTCGGCTGCGGCCATGGGACAGCGGCAAAACTGTTAGTGCCAATGCTGAGGATGAGGATGCTTGTTAAAAATCTCTCCAGCAAGGTGCAAATGCCCCCATTTTGCCCAAAAGTGAGGCTGAAGGATGGTTAATGTATTTATTTTTTTTCTTTTTTAAATGTGGAAGGTGGAGGTGTCCTTAAAAGCCACCCCACTCCCCCCTGCCTCCCTCGATTCCCCCACCCTTGCGCGTGGTACCGGCGACCAGCATTGTGCACCGCTCTCCAGCCCCGCTTGGCCTTTTGTCAGCCCCCTTTTCTGTGTCAATCAGATGGCTTTTGTCAGGTCCCAGACATGTTGTGTCCACACGCACACAAATATCCCCGCGCAGAGCGTGGGGAACGCGGCACACATTCAGATCATGCGCTGCACCCTCCCGTGCACGAACACACACACGCGGGGTGCACACGCATGCTAAACAGCCGCCATGGCCTCCCCGGGGCGGTCAGAAATGGGGTTCATGGGCGGCTGGAGCAAAAAGTGGCGAGGGTGCCCGTTCTCTAGCGATGCGGTGGGTGTCTGTGCATCCTCGGGGGCTGTCTGTCCCACTGGATGAAGCTGGGGTGCTGCTGGCACTTCTCTAACTCGCTTTGAGTTTTTCTCGCTGTTGCTTTTCTCCATCCGTTGCTTTAAGCTGCTTTTCTTCAGTTTTTCCCCATGTTTCTCAAGCCTGGGGTGACGTTCAATTGAGTCCTCAAGTTGTTTCTAGAAAGTACATATTTTACAGTGTTGTTTTTGTGAGTTGTTGTGTAATTAGTGACACCAGCTGACAAAGAAACCACAACTTAGGTTCAGGTGGGGGGGACACCCTGAACACCCATCCCATGTATCTTCTCTGGCCAGACTGCCGGGCTCCTCTCCATCCTCAGCCACCCCAAGCCCCAGCCTTGCGGCTGACATTAGGACCCCAGCTTGCTGCACGTCAGAGGGCTTCTTTGGGCTAAAACCCATCCCTTTGGGGACTCTGACCTCTGCAGCACAGGCTGGGGCTGGGGGCCCCACTCAGAGGGGCAGCAGCTCCATTCCTCGGCTGTTTAGGCGGGGCCATTTTCCAGCTGTCCCCTCATGGCATGGTCCCCACCAGCTCCCCAGCCAAGAGGAGGCTTTTGCCCCGTCCCCACATTGCTGCCATAACACCAGGCTGGACTGGGCCTGGTGCGGCCATAACCGCAGGCCAGGTTAGGCCTGGCCAGGCCACTCGGTCTCCTAGCAACCTCTCAGGCCTCAATGGCGCCCGCAGGCCTCGGTAGCACCTGCAGGCCCCGATGGCCCCACAGGCCTGGCAGGGGAAGCGAGGGACGAAGAGGAGGCAGGAGGAGAGCATGGCTACCGGCTCTACGTGCGGAAGAGCCCAGAGCAGCAGCCGCCCTCCCCGGGCATCAACAAAATGGCGGCAGAGGCTCCCAAATGGCGGCGCCCGGCTTGCGAGGCCTGGCGGGGAAGGCGCCGGCGCAGTGCCAGGGCCGCTCCGGAGGGCACAATGACTGGCACATAACGGCCCCTTGCGTGGCCGCCCCTCCGCCGCGGCGGTGCCAGCTGTAGCCCCCCTCCCTCCGCCTTGGCACGGGCAGGCGGCCCCGCCATGGCCGCCTCTGAGGAGGATTAAGGCCGCAGTTGTGTCTCCCTCTTTCTTTCCCCCTCAGTGGCTGAGAACAGGAAACGTGAACCTATCTGAGACTAATTGACTTGCAAATTAATCGTTTGTCCCTGTGCCTGATAATTAGTGCTAACGATTTTTACACCCCCCCCCTTTTTGCTCGCTCCTCCTTTTTATTTTAAAGGGGGCTGTTTTCCCTTTCTTTTTCTTCCCCCTCTCCTTTTATTAATCCATCCCCCACCCAGTTCTTCCCTAAGCCTCCCCAGCTGCCCCTGCCATGGGGTGGGGATGACACCGGGTTTGGGGGCGAAGGGGCCTGGCAGGGCGGCCGCCCCGCTCCGGCACCCACAGCTGCTTGTTTGCTTCCCACGACTCGGTGCCAGCCTCCACGTCTGCCCGTGGAGGACAATAAACCGGGCTGGGAGAAGGGGGTCAGGAGTTTGGGGGGCTGTGGAGGGGCTGGAAGACGGGTAAATGGGTCTACTCGGGGACATGGCATTGCTTCAGAGGTGGCTGCAGCCGAACCTGCGTTTCTGAAGTTCCCAAATACCCCAGAAACGGGTTTTAAAAAAATTTCAAAATCAGCTCAAACGGAAGCAAAGGTTGGGGGTTGTTTTCTCCAGCTTTCCCTGTGTCTTTATTCCAGGGATATATCTAATTTTTACCAGTTGGAAGAGGTGTTTCTCCTGAAGGAGGGCAGCTCAACATGGATATCCGAGGCTGGTGACTGATATCACTAGCGTTGGCTGTTGTGGCTTTGTTCAAAAGCCTCGCCTCAAACCACAGTGTTGCAGGGCATGGAAAATGCTGCTGCTGGAGCGTGAGGTTAATGCGGGTGATGGGGGAAAAGTGGGTTTGTGGTCATTTTTGTGGTCTGGGGCTTCTGGGCACGGCCCAGCGGGGCTCATTTGTGCCTGAGCCTGGAAGAAGCTTAAGGCTGATGGGAGAGGACGCGTTCAGTTCGTTGGCGATATGTCAATGGGAAAATGCAGTTTTGTTGAAATCGACACATTTTACAGGAACATTTCGCTGTCAGCATCAGAACAACCCTGCTAATACGTTATTCCGATGCTTTTATTGAGGACTGGTAACATAAAACACCATAAAGTACCTTTGCTTTGGCTGTTTCATTTCAGTAAACTTTTGCTGTGTATCATATATCTAGTGAGACTGTACTATGCAAATAATTTAAAATTCTGCACGTAATTGTCATGTTTTGATGCAATTCAAACCAAAACACTTTGATGCTCCTACACTGGAATTCTTGAGGAATTCCACATAGCAAATTAAAATTTTTTTTTCTTCCCTGTTTGTTAGGAGGAAAAATGTCATTTGGGGTGGATGCATTGGGGTGGAAGGGGATCCTCTGTGGTGTTGAGCTCCCCTTTTTCCCCTGCCTGGATGGGGTTTGCATCCTTCCTGTGCCAGGTGAGGCGGGCAGTAAAACAGCCCCTCTGTGCCCGTGCTCAGGACCCCGAACAGCCCTTGGCCCCTGGCCCATGGCAGAGCCAGGGTTTGCCCCCCCTCCCTGTTCCTGATGATGAGCCAGGCTGCGGGTGGGACCCCCACGTCCAGCCGTCCCCTCCACAAGGTGCTTCTTCCGCTGGTGCCCAACCGTTGATAATTAAAGGGATCCTTTTCTTTGCAGCTCTCCTCCCCAAACGCTCCTGGTGCCTGACACAATTTGTCAGCCGTACCCCTGCTGTAATCCTATTTTTGCCCCCCTCCCTGCCCTGCTTTGTGTCCAGGGCTCTCTTTGCCTCTCGTTTTGCAGCTCCCGCTGCTCAGGCGTTGCCGGTCCCCCTTCCCTTGGAGCCAGGAGTCTATAAACCCTGATGATGCTCTTAGACTCCACGCTCATGAACTCGGTCTGTTTGGTTTGACCAGAGTTAATTGCACACAAACTCCGGCCTGTCGGCACACAGGGGCTCTTTGTTCCTGCAAGAATCACTTGCCCTTCGAGGTTGCTGTGGCCGCGACCTGCCGTCCCCAAGGGTCGCCCTGCCGACATGCACTGTCAGTTTGATCCCAGCACCGTGGTGGAGGGTGGGATGGTGCAGGTTGCTGCGGGGAGAAAGCCGAAACGGGAGCGGGATGCTTAGGGAGGAGGCATTGGCGGAGGCTTTTGGGTCAGGCTCATTGAAGTAATGTGATGATTAGCGATGACTGTCGAGCTTTATGGCTGGGGAGGGGGAGAGAGGGTGAAAGAGATGTTAGGGGTGGATTAACCCCCGTCAGACCTGTACAAGAGGTTTCCCAGATTAAATACAAGTTCAGTGGTCTGTAAACGTTCCCCTTTTGCCGGGATGCTTCGCCAGAGCTGCTCTGGAGTTAATGAAAGCTCTGCAGCTTGCGATCAGGGACCAGACTTTCATGGCATCTCAATTCCTGCTCGTGCTCACCGGGCCCACATCCTTTCAAAGGGAGGATGGGCTTAACTCCCCTGAATTAACACCTCTGTGTCTTTAGAGACCCCAAATGCCAGATTAACCTGGGTACTTTGTTCCTGTTAGTTTTCCAAGCTGCTCAGAAGCCTCCAGTGGACTTTTACTGGGCTATTGGTCCCTCCAAGAGGATTTGGGTGATGGTCCCACCTACACAACACTCTGTGCCACTGCCTGTGGCGCCAGAGGCTGCACCGGACACTGCTGTAACGCGCCTGGCACTCCATGGCAGTGGAAGCCCTGGGGTCCTGGGTGAAATTTGGTGCTGCTCAGAGCCAAGTACATCAGTCAGGGACAAGTCACTTTGCCCTCCTGCCAGCTCAGCTTTGTGGAGGGGCAGGGGTGTCTGCGATGGTGGGTGCTGGCAGGTACCAGGGCAAGGAGCACTGATCCTGGTGGAGGGCTGGAGACAGCACTGAGGGCTCGGTGGCCCCTGGGCAGGACTGAGACCTCCATGAAGACCCTTTCTGACCGGCTCCCCTTCCCAGCCATATCCTTCTCTGCTGCTGCTGCGGAAGGCAATCCCTTTCCTCTTCAGCATCCTTCAGTCTCCGTCTGAGTGAGACTAAGAGATGAGTTACAACTCATTTCAGAGGGTAAAGGGGCTGATAGCTGGCAGCAGCGGTGGGAACAATGCCCTTCAAAGCTCTCCAGGGTGGCGGAGGGCCCTGGGTGCTCGGCAGTGCTAGAGGGGATGTTCCCACCGACCATCTCGTCCTCGGGTCCAGCCTGCAGCCCGAGCAGGTGGGAACCATCCTGGAGGTGGCCAGCCCTGTGCAGACCCCTCCGTGCTGAACAGGGCGGGCTGGCGAGACGCTGCCTCGAGGCGGTTTCCCAATCCTGCGCACCTGGTACTCTGTCAATGCAGCCACTTGGCTAAATGTGGGTCATTGTAGGAGGGTGCAGCCACTCGAGCAAACAAGCCTCAATTGCCCACTGATTGGGGTGGCTGAGAGCACCATCACTGAAATTTCTGAGGGGGGAGGCATTAATAATCCCCATTCTGTCTCTGCAGCCCTTGCCCCCTTGTTATTTCCCTCTTTGTGTCTTAATTTGGCCCATTATTATTATTTTATAAAAGGGCCTTTTCTCCACCCCCTCCCTCTTGAAGACACTCCTTAGACCGATGGGAAAATGGCAAGGAATAATTATGAAAAACATCAGTGGAGAGAGGGCCATCTGAGAGGGATTAAAGGATTACAATTAAAACTCATTTTAGGGAGGTGATGTGACATTAGCGTTTTCATTCTTCCCCCTCTACCCCCCTTCCCCAAACACCCTCCAGGCTATCTGGGTCTAAGTTGATTAAATGACAAACTCCAGCTCAGGGGGAAACAACAACAAATTAAAAATAGAGTAAAATGAAGAACAACAACCCAAAAATGATTTACAAAATTAAGTGAAAATGAGGTCACTGAGAATTACCCAAAGTCTAGCAGCAGCTGGAAATGGGGTGGACAAAGCACCTGCTGCTAACAGTGGGTTTCTGAGGGTGGGAGCATCTCCCCTCTGCCTGGTGCAGCAGGCGGGTGAAGATGTCTGAGGTCTCTCCTCCAGGACAGGACTTGATTTTCAGTTGGGCAGTGGAAATGTCTGCTTTGACAGATGGTGTTGCAAGGTTGGCGCTCCCCATCGTGTTTGTCAGCCCTGTGCTCCGCCGAGGCAACACAGGGCTTGGCTTCGGGGCCCCGGTGCAGACCCTGCGCTTGCTCGGCTCTTCCTCCAACAGCCTAAAGCAGATTTGCAAGGGGAGAGCACAGCCCGGGAGGTGCACCCATGCAAAACCGGTGCTGGAGCGGCAGAGCAGCGCCAGCCCTCGTTCCTGCCTCGGCTCATCCCTTTCTGGCATGGCTCTGTGGCCCATTTTCTCAGCTCTTATTGCTGCTCAGACTCGCACTTTGCAGCTCCTACTAGTGGCTGGAGCCAGCCAGACCCTGCCTTGCCGCTCGGACAGGTTTCGTGCTGGCCGTGGCACGATTCCAAGGGCTGGAGGTGTGCTCCGAGTCTCCCCGAATAAAGCAAAGCAGAGGGTGATGCCTGTGGCACGGGGACCTTCCCTCTCTCCTCCTCGTCCATCAGGACGCACAAAGGTTTCTGGCGCGGAGAATCCTGACGGAGCTGCTTATGGCGTCGTTAAAATTCAGTGCCGTTGTAAATCTGGGGCGGTGGGAAGGGCAGCGTGCTCAGAGCGGGCTGCTGTGGGGAGCTGACGTTTCCAAATGGAAACGAACACTGAGCTGGGACTTTATTTCGATAAGGAAAACAAATTCGAGGATGATTGCTGGCCATTTCAGCTAAACGGTTATGAAGCCTGGGATGGGGGATTTCCCTTTATAAACCAAAAATGTCTGTAAATCAGATGATTCTGATGATGCGGACACCTAAACCCCCGCTGACAGCCTCGTTCGAAGGGGGGATGACGGGAAGGTGTGGAGGCAGAGACGTGCGACTCAGACTCCGCGGTTCACCACGCTTAGGAAGTTTTGGCTGCCGGCATCTGATCTACAGGGACTGCGATAGCAACAGCGGGGCTGAGTCCACATCCTGCCCTGAAAGCACGGGTCCTACCGCATAAACTACACCACAAAACCCTGCAAGTGCACAGCCCGGGAATGCTTTTCCCCCAACGCCTGCGCATTTCGGCAGGGCGCAGGTCGGGAGCGGAGAGGAGCTTCTCTTTTCTGCATCCTCCTGTTTCTCTGGCCGAAGGGGTCGGGCTGCAAACCCAGCCTCTCCCCTTTCGCCTCCATCCCGCAGCCTGGCATAGCTGGGCATCTCATCACGTGGCCGCGCACGTGGCCGCGAACACTCGTCATGTGAGGTGCCATATAGTGTCTCATATTGGGAGGCAGGGAGAGCTGCAAAAAGCTTAACGGAAGGGAAACTCCCCCTCCTCCCCCCCCCACCCCACCCCCCCCGGATCCAGCCTATTTTCTTTCCTCTCCTTTTGTTTCTGATTTCCGGAACTATGCGGCAAAGCAAAGCGTGGGGAGAAGAAAGAGGCTGAAGAGAGCTGGCATCTGGCAGGGAAAAGAACAAAATAGCAGAGCAGGGCTTTGCTAGGCAGGAGAAGCGAAGGCGGACAGTTCGCAGGGCCCTCTGCCTCCTCAGCAGTGACCCGGGCAAGCCCCAGGAAAATTCGGGGTCTAAACACGGGGCAGGCTCCCTGGCAGGTATAAACTGCAGCGGAGCAGCTAGAATTTTATCTTGCTCATGGGCATCTTGCTGGCTCCCCGCCCCATCCACAGCATCTATCCCTTGCTCCCCGCCCTGCCGTAAGCTTCGCCCACCCGAGCATCCCCAGGCACCCCCGTCCCACCAGGTAACTCCCCGAGGACCTGCACCGCGCCTCCGGCACGGCATCGAAAGGCTGGTGTGCAGCCACACAGCCCCATCCCGGGCTCTGTTTGCAAAAGAGCGGAGGTCGAGGCGGAGGCGATTCTCCCGCAGCCCCTTTCTCTGAGGCTGAAATGATCGGAGCGGCGCACTTCTTTCTGCGATGTCCCTTTTACAGTCAGGGCTGGGAGATGCCTGAATATATTTTATTCCTGTCTTTTTCCTCTGTCCCGGCCAGTACAGAAAGAGGGCTTTGCATACAGACCCAATGAAGATAATGTTAATTAGGTAAATTAATTAGGACCAAGATGCAGTGTTTTCCCCCTGAGGAGGAAATACAGTAAACTCCATTTTTGTGGGCTGTTTATTCAGCCAGGGGGGTCGAAGGAGAATAGCGGTGTCAAAGAAGCTGCCATTTTCAAGGTCCTTGTGTCCCTTCTGCGCCGCCCCAGAAAGGGAACAAAACTCTGTTGACAGCAAAATCTCAGCAGGAGCCCCTGGGCTGAGGGGCACGGGGAAGCGAAGTGGAAAGGGTGCCAGGTTTCCGAGCGCCTGGAGGGAACAGGCTTTGGTCTCTGGCGTTTCAATGGGCCGGGGAAAGCAAATCAGCCCTTTCAAGGCCAATCACGCTGTTCTCGAAGGCACACACTGGAGACAATGTGCCATTGGCAGCGGGGCAGGGGGAAAGGGACTGGGTGGCCATGGCGAGGGCGAGGGGAGGAGGGCTCCCCGGGGCCAAGAGCCGGCGGCCACGCTCCTGCTCCGTCCATCTCTGGAGCACTTGGAGAGGTGCTGGGACCTCCTTAGCCCATGGAGGTTGTTGGGTTGGGGGGATGGGGCACCCATGGGTGTTTCTCTCTGTATTTTGAGTTGTCCTTTGAGACGCACATGGCTCTTCCCTCTCCGCCAGCAGGGTCGCAGCTTGCATGGTGAAGAAGTGTTAATGCACCGTGTTTGCTCAGTGACCCTCTTCCCACTCCAGCCTTTGGTTTCACAGTTAATTCATTCCGCTCTGAAAGCCTGTGACCAGGAGACCGTGATCCCAGCCCACGTGCTTGGTCCAGTGCCTTTCCCTGGACACGGTGTGTTTTTGAGGGGGTCGATACCCTCCGTGAGACGTGCTGTGGGACTGGACGGGTTCGCGGCTGCTCTTGAGCATCGGTGGGTTGGGGTATTTTCATGCCGGCGGCTGCTGCTGTATCTCCTCAAGAGGACCAGCACTGATTTTGCCGGCTCTTTCGCAGCCTCTCCCAGCCCAGCGCTCTGCCCACAGCACCATCTCCCGTCGGCATCGCTCCGGCTCGCAGGGGCAGTGCATCCTGGGAATTTCTTTCCCCGGTGCCAGAATACCTTCACCCCAAGCCCGATCGTGCAGACGATCTTCCATCGTCATATTTAGCCCCCCCTCCCCGTCACTGACCAAAGCCAGGATGAAAGCAGCAGGGTTTTTTCCCTCTTTCTTTCTTTCTTTTTTTTTTTTTTTTAATGGCGTTTCATTAGCCTCCAAATCAGACAGGCTAAACAATGGTGTTCTGTCAGCGATGGGCTTTCGTGCTGATTTCATCTCCTCTCTCATCCGTATGCAAACCAACCTCCAGCAGGCTTTGGTCATGCCATGGAAACCGAGGTGCAGGCCCGGAATGGGGGTTCTCGGAGTGAGAAATCTCCTGTTCGCTTTTTCCCATTTGCATAATGCAACTTTTCTTCCCCCAGACACTGAGGCGCTTTGTTTATAGAAAGCCGAGAGAAAGGGGGATGCCGGGGACAGAGGAGGACCGTGGGGAGGGGGGAAGCGCCCGGTGGGAGTGGAGAAGAGGAGGGCAGCTCTCGCAAAAGAAGAACGCGCAGAGAAAAGCGCGGGGTGACTGGAAGGGAATATATATGAGGATGGGGACTGGGAAATGGGGCTGGGCCAGTTCCCCGTGATCCTGGGACCCGCGCGCTCCTTTGGCCTCTCTGTGCCAGCCGAAGGGTGTCGGGGGGACTTGGCGTGGCTGAGGATCCAGCTGGGAGCCTGGATCTGCACTGAATTAAAGCCGGTTGTCATGATAATGCCCCCCAGAGGAAGCAGGAACCTTTTCAAGCCCTGCATGAAATACCTCAAAGGGTTTTGTGCAAGAAGGCCCTAAGAACCTCAACTGGTGGAAACCGTAGGTTGTTTGGAGCCATAGTGGCCCGCAGGGTGTGCGGGAAGGTGGCTAAGTGACAGCCAGCAGAGCGTAAGGGCCGGTTGTCCCGGGAGGCGAGGAGAGAACCCGGGGGGGGCGATGAAATCATCCCAGATTTATTCAGAAGGGTGCGTGGGGCTGGGAGGGTAGGAGGTTAAGCCACGCAAAATCGCAGTCCATTTCCCTCCCTTGAAATACAGCAAACTCCAGGGCTGCACAGGGAAGCAGGAGGATGAAGGGATCGGATAGTCCAGTCCCTACCGGTGCTCCCAGTTTACTGGAGGCAAGTCACCTCCCACCTCGTACCTCTCCTTCCGCAATCCGACAACCTGGTTCTCTTTTGCAAACCAGTTTAACACCTACTAACGGTGGGGGCAAGAGCTTGCTCTTACAAGTCTCGTCATCTCCGATGGCCGCACCTCCTGAAAATGGACCCTGGTCATTGCTGGCTCCATCCCCGTCAACGGGGTGTTCGATTTACGAGTTGGGTGGATGCAGATTTAATAGTAATAATAACAATAATAGCAATGAAATGTATTAATCAGTGACGGATGACAGACAGGAAACCTGCAGTTAAAAGTATTTTAGGATATGTAAAACTCCCTGTAAATGATTTGCAAATGAGGCGCAGCCAGTAAAGCCGGCAGTGACGGGGATATTTTTGGGCTTCGCCTCAAAGCGGGGCCACTCCGGTTTTAAGGTGCTTTAATGCAAGTTGGATGTACAGACATCCGCTACCGAGTTCAAGTCTCCTGTGGGTACTGTAAAAATGTGATTGATGCTCCAAAGAGCATCAATGCTTCACCAGACCCGGCAAGGTCCTGCAGGATGGGCTGCAAGGGCAGGGCCGGCGAAACTGTGGGCAGGAGCCTCGGTGGTGCACGGGCTCTCGCGGGCACGTGGAAATTGCATGGGTTTAGACTGGAATTAGTTCAAGCCCCGCTTGTGCTGTTTGTGCTTTGAGGCTCCAGTGGCACACGGGACCAGTCGTTCCTCCATCCCCTTTAAAGAGCAGCTGGGATTCATTTTGGATGATCTACGGAACGTAAAATATTAAATATCTACCTGTGGGCAGGAAAACTCTGCAGTCTAATCCCAGCATCTGACGATTACAACATTCTGAGGCAGGGGGAAAAGGGAAGGGAAAAATATTAGTGCTCTGGAGGATTACGCTGTAGCTCCGCAGAGTCCCTTTAGCCAGCGGTAATACCCACCTTGACATCCCTCTCAGGCGGTACCTTCGTGGAGCGCAGTGCTGCGCCGCCGCCGTACCGCGCGGAGCGGCTGGGACGCTGCTAGCGCTCTGGGAGAGGGACGGGGATTTTGAGGCGGCCGATTTGGGGCTTTTTCTCTTGGTTTTTAGTCTGGTTTCTGCAGAAAATGAGATTTCTGCCATCACAAGGGTGCATCTGTCGTTTCTCACCTCTCTCCCAGGAACTTCTGAAATGGGATGACTGCAGGCCCGTTTGGCTCAATGTCAGTTTTTCATCCCCAGTCTATGGGAGCTGCGTTGGGGGCTTTAGTTATATTTGTTTTTCAGAAGCTCATTTCTACAATTGGCTCCAAAAAGCAGTTTTTACTTCGAGACAAAAGACTGGTGAAGGGCTGTGACCCTTCCCTTTGGACAGGGAGAGGAGAGGGGCTGCCTGGCAGGGGTTTGCCAGGGTGCAAACCGCAAGTGCCTCTGCCCGGGACTAACGAGCTCTGCGGTTAACGAAGCATCCCAACATCTCAGCCCAAGAAGACTTCAAACCAAACGGGCTTTTCTGAAGGAGCAGTGCCTGCCTGCTCCTGCCCGCGTTGAGCCAGAGCTGCTTGTGGAGCTGGGCGAAGCCCATCGTGGCAGCCTTTGGGCAGCGATGTGGGAGGAGAGGAAGGAGCAGGCTGTAATTAAAACACTCAACTTGGGTGTAAAACCGCTTCGCAGGTGACTCGTGCCAGGACGGGAAGGGGCAGCCTGCCCGCGGCAGGCAGCGGGTCGGTCTCTGCCGGCGCAGGGAGAGGGTTTCCCGGCATCACTTCCACGCTCGCCCTCCCACCCTCCGGCCCGCTGGTCATGCCAATTTGTCACCAATCTTGGATTTCAATTAAACCCCAAAAGGAGGGGTCAGGGGTTATACAAACACAGTGGTAAAGGCCACTCGCCTGGAGGGCTTTCCTGGGGCCGCCGGTGCCGGCCCCTTGCTTTACACAGTCCCGATTGACCCAGGCTGAGGGCCGGCATTGTTCCCTGCGCTCCATTCAAGAGGCAGTTTGTCAATAAAATTGACCTCTCCGCTCCCGGGGGTGCTGTCGCCTCCTCTTCCTCCCTCTCCCACCGGTTTGGCCAGAGCAAACGGTCCCTCCGTGGTCTTCACGTGCCGAGGGCGAGAGCAGGGACGGGAGCAGAACGGCCATGTGCTGCAGGGCACAGCAGCGACCACAGCAGCCGCTTCTCCCCACGTTGGGGGTTATTTTTATTACTTGGTTTTGCCCTTCAGTCTTTTGCATCTGAGGGCAGTTTCCAGCTGGAGCACTCGGAAACATCATCGCGAGCAGCGCATTCATTCATCGTCTCCTTTCACTGCCATTAGCTACCACTCTTGCAGCCGCTCCCATGAGCATCCCGGGATGGTTTGCTTTCCATCACCCCTCGAATAAGGTTGATGCAGGGACCTGGAGGTCTCCTCCAGCAGAACCAAGCCCCATCATCCCTCCCTGTTGCACAGCCGACTCCGAAGCCCCACGCAGGGCAGCGTCTCTCCCTACCAAGCCGTGTGCCCGCCGGCACACCCGAGCACGATCCCGCTTTTTGGGGAGACGCGAGGTTTCCCGGCGGGTTTGGGCGGTGGGACTGCATCGGCAGTGGCTCCCGCCCGCTAATTGCGCCAGGCAGCATTGCGAACAAGCAGTGCTTGAACCTGCAAGCCTGAGGAGGCCATTTCAGCTGCAAGATAAATGGATATCGCGGAGCAAGTGGCAATTAGCGTGGGTAAAGAGCCCCTTAGTGACTGTCCCTTACACAACACCTTTGTTCCAGGCCCTTCACTTCATATTCAGTTTGTAAATAAACTTGACTCCCAGTTTTACTGGGGCCTTTATTCCCCTCTCTATTTTATTTTATTTTTCTTTTAAACCAGCGAAGAACGAGCCGATTGTTCACCCGTGGGGAGACGTGGCACGTTGAGGCGCTGCCTGGCCTGGCGTTGCCCGCTCGCCCCGAAACGGGCGCCGGCAGCGGCGAACAACAGAGCCACCCACGTGGCCGCCATGCCAGCGATTTTAATTGCTTTGCCCCCACTGACGGTGCCCGGAGCCTCATTACGCTGCTGGCGATGAATGGAGGCCTGAAAACGGAGCTTCGTAATTGCAGTGGGTCGAAGGCGGTGGGGGCTTTCGTTAGGGGGTGGCTTGTTAGAAGGGTTGAGCTCTGCCCCCCAGGTTTGGGGTCGGGGAGGGAGTCTGGGGGGCCTCTGGATCAGCCCCAACGCAGGGACCCATCTCTAACTCATGCTGTGTCCTCCCCGTCACCGTATAACCCGCGGGTCCCGCGAGGCTTCATCCGCACCCATGGGTGGCCTCTGCTGGGCTGGCAGCGAGAGGATGCTCCGGGGCACGGCGGGGTGTGCCTCGGCGGATTTGGGGTGCCTGGCTTTGGGCACACTGCGGGTCTCGACGGCTCTCCTGCCTTCAACCTGCATGCTCAAACTGTGGTTTGCTTTTGTCAGGTCCTTCCCCAAAGGGCAGGGGCTGCGTGGGGAGTTACAGAGACGTTTAGTACCGCGAGCGGTGGCTCTCCCTCCGCTGCCAGCGCGGCCTGGGCTCTTCCCTTGCCATGGCCCAGCGCTGCTGGACTTCCAAACGGCCCAGCGCTGGTGCTGGCGATGCTGTGCCGCGATGGGAAGCCGTTGGGCACTGCCCTTTGTTTGGCACGGGGATGGTCGGGCCCCTGCTCCTCTCCTGAGCCTTCCCTCTCCCATATGGTGCCCATTATTAGACGTGTGCACCAGCCTCGTCTGACAAGGAGCTTTACAGGTGTCGCTCGGATAATGATTCACACTCTAACGAAGGTGGGAAAGATGATTAGCTGGCTTTCTATCAAACAGCACATGGCATCAGCTGTTCCTGGGGGTGGGGAGGCGGTGGGGGCTGCGGATGTGTAAGGACACGTACGCCGGGAGCTCCGGGAGCCCAGGCTTTGTCCTGCCTCTAATTCCAGTGGACTCTCGGGCGCTTCTTTGTGTGCCTTAGTTTCCCCAGCTGTAACAGATAGATGCTGTTATTGCTTTTCCTTGTAAAACACCCTTTGAGCAGCTGATTGAGCTCCTGCATTAGCAAGAGGTGATTTAGGCAGGTCTCTTGGCAGCTGGGCTGCCGCAGGAGAGGGCAAGGGAGCTGTCAGAGTCAGGGCTCTCAGGGGACAAGGCTGGCGGGTGGTGGTGGGGGGGAACATGAATTAAACGAATCCCCCCTGGAAGCAGGGATGCAGCGTGGTACGTCTGGAGCATGTCCTGCGGGCTGCGAGAGCCCCGCGGCACGGGGAAGGGGTCCCTGGTGCCAGCGTGGCACGGGCAGGCGGGCAGGGCTCGCTCCACGCAGATGTGCCCGTGCCCTCCCGTGCCTGCGTTGTGCTGGTGGGGCCTTGGGCTTTTCCTGCTGATGTATTTCAAATAAAGGCTTGTTTAGCAGGCAGGTCCCAGCATCCCTGAGCCTGACACACGCACATGGTGCACCCTGCAAGCTGGCAGGATTTCTTCTCCAAGTCTTTCCACATCTTGAATGTTGTTGGAGAGAGAGGCAAAATAGGAAAATGAGAATAAAATGAGCTTTCCTCAGCTGTCCTTTGCTCCTGTGCAGGGAAAGCGGTGTCTCGCAGCACATCTCCCCGCGTCAGGCTGCGATCTGAGGGCGAGCCCTGCTTTGCAAAGTGACGGAGCAGAGACCTCCCTGCAGGGCTGGGGAAACTGAGGCACGAGCGGCATCCGGCACCCAAACCACCCTCGAAGCAGAAGAGGCGTGAAGGTGGGGTGCTCGCCCAAGCTCCTCACGGCCCGCCGGGGTGCAATCGCCCAGCCGCTGCCACGAGCCGCCTGTCCCGGGACGGGCCCCCGGAGCTGCGGGCAGAGCCGGTGCTGCCTCTCCCCGGGCTGCCGGGATTATCTGCTTAGCTGCACCATCTGTTCGCCAAACTGCCATCATTATGTTCAACTTGGGAAGAAAACGGCCCCTACAGAGAAGCAATTTGTTCGCTGACTAAACCTTTCAGGCTCTCGCCGTCCGAAGCTACCCTCGCCGCTGCCCGGGCGAGCTCTCCGCTCGCGCCCGGCTCGCTTAAACAATCTGCGGGGAGAGTGGCGGCGCGCAAGCTGGTTGCACTGGTAAATGGGAGCGGGGAGGGCGCAGGGCTCCCCTAATCCGATTACAAAACATAACAGCCTTTCAGAGGGGACGGGAGGCCGGGCGAGGGGAGGAGGAGGGAGGTCCATTTCACACCCGACCCCTACGTCTGGGGGTCTCGCAATGATCTCACTGGAGGGGCTTTTCTTCCCGTCGCAGTGGGTTGCTTTTGAAACGTGCTGCGAGGAGATCAAAAAGGGGAAAGGGGCTGCCTGGGAAAGAGGAGGAGAGGTGGGAGGGGGTGGCGCGGGGCCGGGGGTGAGCCCCGCACCCCAGGCTGGGGGGTGGCGACTGGAGCCTGGCACCCCCTTGCTGGGGCACCAGCCGTCGTGTCGCTTCTCCCTCTCGCATCCCTCCTCTAATGCGGCCCCGGGGAGCGGTGCATGCCACGGGGACGTGGGCACGTGGCACGTGTGTGTCCCCCCCCCCGCCACCCAAGCGTGGAGTGGGGCTGGGGTCTCTGCGCGGAGCAGGGACAGCAGAAACCCTCCCCGGGGAATGGAGCTGCGTGGCCCGCTTGTCTGTGTTTTGTCGTGGAAATTCAGTGGCCCCAAAGCGTTTAGCAGATATGTTGATTTCGCCAGGTTTTCTGTAGCAAACTGAAACTGGAAAAGTTAAAGTGAATGGTTTGATTTATACCAAAGTGAGTCGTCTTGAATTTCTGCTGCAGAGCAATGCTTCACACTCCAGGTTTTCTCTCATTTGATTTAATTCCTTTTAGAAAGGATAAAAAGCCCTGTTTAAAAGTGATGTTTTATGGGCAGCCTGCACCCAAATGACTTTTATTCACTTTTTGCCTCTTTGATGCAATCATTTTAAAAAACCTTTGTGTTTCAACGGCTACACGTATTAAAACAAGATGGTCCTGAATGCGGCCACTTTGGTTGGGTAGCGAATCGCTCACCCCAAACCTCACTGCGCTGGCCCTGGGCCCCCTGACCCCTCTGCGAAGGATGGGGATGTGGCCCCCTCCCCGGGGGATGGTGCTGGCAGCTGGGGACCCCTGTGCCTGCGGGAACCCCACATGGCAAGCGCCGGAGTCTGGCGCCGGAGGTGTGAAAGCGTCTGGCAGCCGCCCCTGGGCTCCCGAGAGGTGGGTCCCCCCCAGGCCTCCTCCCACTGGGGACCCCCAGCACAGCCACCATCGCCCCTCCGGCAGCCCTTTGGGGCTGCACCCTTGCTCCAGGTGCTGCAGGACCCGCCTTGGCTTCGCTCGAGCTGCCACGGTCCCAGGGTGCTCGAACGAGCTCCTGGGCAGGAGGTTTGGGGGCTGCTGCCCACACCCAGGGCAGGCAGGCAGGGTGAGAGCCTCTCGGGGTGGGGGCATGTGGAGCCGGGGTGCTGGGTGCTGCTGGGGGTCCTGGAGAGCAGGGGGACCTGGGGACTGCAATGGCCAGGGGAACATCCCTCTCCCAACAGGGCTGAGTGCTGCGGGGCACTCTCCTGCTTTGAGGAGGGGGGCTTTTTCTTGGCCTGGCCAAGTCCCCGGTGCAAGGCGATGGGTGGTAAGGGGAAGGCAGGGGTCACCCCTGTGCTGGGGACCCCGGTGTCACCCTGCTCTTGCCCCTGGGTGCTGGTTGCTCAGGGCTGTCGCACCCTCTGGTGGCCACGGCTCCAGGAGGGTACCCCCCTCGGTGGGGGGACGATGGCGGGGATGGAACAACGGTGAAACCCACAGCATCCGTCTTTAGGGTGAAGGGGGGTCCCGGGGGCTTTGCTTTCCTCCCCTGAAGGAAACCTGAAGGAAACTCAGCCAGCAAAGCCAGGCAGGTGCTGTGTGAATTCACTGGCAAATCCTAAAGCTACAAAAGATCTATATGATTTAATTGTTGTGTGCAAAAGTGTCCGTAGCAAGTCTTTGCTGCTCTCTGTGGAGCCTGGTACACCCCTTCCCCAACACAGCCCCCTCATTGCCTTCCTCTCTTTGGAAAGCAATGGATGGGGAAACTGAGGCACGGAGCAGAGACTGAGCCAAGTCTGGACACCCTGAGGCGTCCCTGGAGCAAGCCGGGCCGCTCCCACTGCAAGCACCCATACCACTGCAGCACCTCTTCACCCTGCAAAGGCCCGTGGGCACCCGGCTGCTCCCAAAACCTTTGGGACCAGGAGCTGGGCCCCACATGGGGACCAGGCTGGCTGTCTCCAGAGCAGGCTGCTGGGAAATTCAGGCTGCCAGAAGCTGCCCAGCCCTGGCAATGCCGGCAGAGGGTTGAGCCCGGTGGTGCAGGACCTCACCGAGGGGTCGGGGTCATTACACCAAGGTGCTGGTGCCCAGCTCCTTTCTGCTCGCCCCAGGGTCGCATCCTTCCTCAGCCACCTGCGGAGGAAGACGCAGAGACACGGAGAGGGGCAGAAATGGGCCCTGCTCGGGGCAAATCAGGACTGGATGGGGGAGGACCTGGGGGGCTTTAATTAAGCCGTGTCCCACCCCAAACGCTGCTGCTAGAGGAGGCAGGGCACAGGCAGCCAGGGAAGGAGCATCCAACCCCTGCAGCTGCCTGAGCCCCGTAAACCCCTTTTTTACCAGCAACCCCACCCCCGCTTTACCTCCCAGAGGACCGTGTTTTCCAGGTACCGCGTGTCCGAGGGAGACCTCAGCCCCTTCATTTGCAGGACGGCTCCTGAGGATGCCGAAAGCCGGGCGAGGGCGGCTGAGAGCCGGGCGGCCGGTCCAGCCCGGCTCCTCTCGCCGGGCTTCCCCTGACATCTAGCGGCAGCGCTGGGCTGGGCTGCGGGGAGCCCCGGCCCCGGGGGGAGCCCCGGCCCCGGCCCCGGGGGGAGCCCCAGCCTCGGCCCCGAGGGGCGGGTTTGCGCAGCGCCGAGCACTGCCGGGCTCTGACCCCCCCCCCCCCAGCTGATAGGGAGGGTCTGCTTTGGGGCTGCTCCTGGTTTTTCCCCCAAATCCATCAATATCCCTTCGCAGCCTCCATCCCATCCCACCCGGAGGCTAAACTCACCCGTGAGGCTGCCCCCGAGCGCGGCGAGCAGCAGGGTGACGGGCAGGGCGCAGAGCTGGCAGAGCGCCTGGTCGCTGGCTGTCCGGCTGCCCTGGGCCACCAGCGGGAACACGAGCTCCAGTCTGCAAACAGGAGACAGGTTTTTGGGGAGCTTGTTCTCCTGGGCAGGGAAATGTGGTTGCTGTAACGGAGGGTGCACGGAGCATCCTCGATTTCAGGGGTTGTGGTGGCCCCAGTTTGGTGCGTGGGGTCACTGGCACCCCTAAATCCGGCTCTTCTCACCTGCCACCATAAGCATCTGCAGTGGCCAGTGCCGCCAGCAGCGTCCCCAGCAAGGCACCCAGGATCCCCGGCAGCCCGTGGATGTTGTGAACCCCACATGTGTCCTGGGTTTTCAGCCTGGAGCGCAGGACGGGCTGGAGAGAGCGTTAAGGAGGAGCCGGGGTTCGGACGGGCATTGCTTGCCCAGGGAGGCTGCGCTGCAGCTCGGGGTTTGAAGGTTTGGGAGCTTCAAGTTGTCAAAGCAGGGTGCTCCCCTGAGCTGGGACTGGTGTCCTCGGCTGTGCCGGGGCGACTCACCGTGAGGAATCTGAAGCCGAGTGGGGGGATCAGGCCGGCCAGAAACCCTGCGCTGAGGGCCCCGAAGGGGGTGACGAGCATCTCCCCAGCCATACCCATCATGGCCACGCTGGCCAAGGTGGCATCCTGGATCTGAACCTGATGGAACAAGGCATGGTAGGGGGGAATTGGCCGCATGGAGGGCACCAGTATGGGGCCTGGGGGCGGGGTTGGGCTTCCTCGGGTATCAAACTGGGTCTTAACGAACCTAAGAAAGCCTAACGGGCATCCCCTTTTGCCCCGGGTGTATTCATGCTCGCCATCCCTGTAGGACAGGACTTGGGCTGTTCACGAGACTTGGGTTTGTCCCGGGGGAGGACCTACCATCCGCAGGGTGCTCTCCTCGTAGAGGACAGGCGAGAGGACAAAGGTGGCCAGGGTGCTCGCCGCCAGCGAGAAGTACGCATTGAGCAGTGCCCAGGGCTCCGTGTTGTCACGGGCTGTGGTGGCTGAGGTGAAGCTGGGCCAGAAGATCCACAGGTAGATGGTTCCTGCGGGGAAGGGGAACAGGCAGGTTTTGATGTTGGGGTTGATCCCTCATGGGAAAGAAACTTCTTGCTAGTACCAAGAGATGCCAGCGGCTGCAGCTTGCAGTGCGGGAGGCTCGGGTTGGACTCGAGGAAAAGCTTTTTCCTGGAGAGTGTGGTGTAGCCCTAGGACAGGCCCCCCGGGAGGTGGAAAACCTCTGCCCTTGATGGTTTGCAGGGCTCTGCTGGTCAAAGCCACAGCCACACTGTCCTAATGTTGGTGACCATGTCTGTGACTCCGGCGTTGGAGGATTTGAGCTCCCATACCGACCACAGCAAAGACATCTGGCTGGTGCCCCGCGTCCTGCTGCTCTTTCCTCTTGTCCCTGTGGGGCTGGTGCAAGATCCGTGAAACCAACAAGCCAAAATAAGCACCAAAGGTGTGGACGGTCAAGGAACCCCCGCTGTCGCTTACCTGGAGAGTACAGAAAAATGCTGTGCAGGAAGCGGGGTTTGTCTCTACAGATAAGGCGGGTCTTGACAGGAGGAGCCTAAACCCATGTTTACCCCCTTTCTGGTGGGCTCCCCCCAAACAGTGACTCACCCCCATGAGACTGAGCAGGATGTATTCGTTGAGAGCGAAGAGGGTGACTCCCAGCAGGGTCAGCAGCAGCATCTGGATGGGGTTTACCCTGCCCAGAAGAGCCCCGGAGGAGACCAGAACGGCTGCGGTGCAGAAGTCGGCACTGACCATGCTGGGAAGGAGAGGGAAGGCGTGGGGCTGGACCCAGCGCTGCTGGGGGGGGAGCGCGGGAGCTGGGGAGAGCAGGGTTTGAGGGGGGGACGGGAGCTGAGCCTGCAGCCCAGACCCTGCGTCCCACCGCCCCTGCAAGCTGAACAGGCAGCCCGAGCCTTGCGGTGTTGGTGACAAAGGGACAGCTGAGCTTGAGGCAGGTGGGGGCCGGTGTGCCCCCCTGAATGCCTCCTGTAGCGTGGGGCAGTACCCGCATGGCCCTCACTAGTGTGGTACGCAAATAACCCAGAAGCCTGGTCCTACTTGTCCTCATAACCCTCCTCCAAAGCAGAGCTGCGAGTTTTACAGAGGAGGGAGCCAGTGTGCCAGGGTTGGGCCTGGGACGATGACGGCTGGGAAGCAGCAGCTCCCTCCCGCCTTACCTCTGAGCTCCCACATAAATTTTGCCATTCAGGAAGAAGTATAAAAACCCCTGGATCAATACGGCCCACTGGACGGCGAAGGCCACGATGAGGATGCTGATGGCCACGCTGCCGGGCCCATAGCGGCCGAGGAAGGCCATGAGGAGCCCGAAGCCAAGGAGAGCTTGGAGGTGGACATCCCGGAAACCTGGTGGAGGAGAGGCAGAAGGATGGGTCTGGAGGCATCAAGGGCAGGCAGCCACCCCCCTGCCTGCTGGTCCCCATGAGGGGGCGCAGCCACCCCCTGCTCGAACAGGTTTGGGGGAGCTGAAGGCTTCAGCTGATATAAATCAGCCTTGCTCCACCCACGTGTCTCTGGAACCGTGGTGGATCTGCCCTTGGATCTCCCTTGGAGATCTCCAGCAGAGAACATGAGCGGTTGCTGCTTGTGCTAGTGACGGGTAAAGCCATATACGCCAGGTAAAGCCATATACGCCTGGCGTGGCCCCCGACACCCTTTGTAGTGGCTCCTGGCCACCCTCTTTACAGCCGCCCTGTGCAGACACCTCGGTACATGCACGTGGTTCACCCTGCAGCCCAGAAACCTCTTGGGGTGGCCGAGAGCCATCTGCACCCATCACACCAGCATGAAGGTGGGTCTGAGACGTCAGCCACCCCCCGGGACCTCTCCGCTGCTCCTGAAAACATCACGTCCTGCTTCATGGGACAAGAGGACCAGAAGAGTGAACAGAAAAATGGGACCAGTCTAGTACCATTTGGTGGCAAATCAGAGGAGGAGGGAGCTGATTTTCGCTGGGGCTAAATGCCCTTTGCACCCCTCAGCCATGCCGAGAGCTGTGTCCCATCCTTCCCCATGCGCCGGAGCCGTGAGTCACTGCCTGCGCCGGGTGGGGTGATGTGGGCAGGCGAAACCGGGAGAACCTGCCTGCTGCCTGCCGGGCAGCCCGGCTGGGCTCAGCTCCCCTCCCTCGGCCACGGCGCTGCGGAGGTGCCTTTCGAATCGCCTGCCTTGCCTCGGAAAAGCCGGGGCCAAGCCCTCATCCCCCAGCCAAGGATGAGTTTTGCAGCGATGCCCGACACGCAGGAGGATGCTCCCGGCGGGTGCAGAGCCCCAACCCCGCGTTAGCCACCGTGGCCGCACCGAGGGAGCTGAATCCTCTGTGGAAGGGGCTTGGTGCAAATCCCTTGGCACCGCAAAACTTCTCACTGGGAAGCTTTGCAGACCCCAAAGTGGCAGGAGCAGCTGCCGTGCTCCATGCCTGCGGATGGGAGGATAATCCCAGGTTTATCACTGCACCGAGTGATCCCCTCTGCGCTCCAGCTGCTGAAACGCATGTCCTAGACCCAAATATCCCTGTTTCCAGCCTAGCTTTGCCCAAGCATGTGGGAAATCCTTGCAGCACGTCCGCTTTCCACCCACCAACCCCTCCTCGGGAGGATGCATCGGTACCCCAACCCTATGGCTTGATGTTCCCCCTCCTCTGTTTTACTCTGGAGTCCAAACTAGAGCTGGACGGTGTGACAGGTCTGCAGCTTGGAGCTAACACGGTGACATCCCGTGTCACCCCCCCCAGCAATGCCTGGGGACCAGGTAGAGCCGCTCTCTGCACCCACCCGGGGCCGGGGGTACTCACGGGGGTGCTGAAAACCCGAGTCCTGGTTTCTCCAGCTGCAGTTCAGCTGCTGGGAGCAGAGGCCAGGGCTGCTCTCTGGGCTGTACCGGACAAAGACGGCAAAAAGGATGATGGTGAGGATTTGAAGGAGGAAGCACAGCCCGGAGAGCCGGAGCCTTGAGGCAGCAGTGTGCTCAGGCATGTTGTGGGGTGGCCGGGACAGTCAAACCCCCCCCGAAATCGGGGAGACACGAGGAGAAGCGCGCTGGAGCTGCAAACTCCGCCTGCCCGGGCCGCTGCCAGGTCCTGCCTTCGCCTCGGTACTTCCCAAGGGCGGAAGAGCCGGCCGGGAGCAGGATGGTGCTGCCAACACGGAAACCCCGGGGCTGGCTGCCCCGGCACGCCTCGGCACCTGGTTTTGCCACTTCAGGGAGCTTGGGCTGCCTGTGCTGGGGGACCACGGGGGGCTTTTGGTGCCTGCATCCATCTCGGCTGCGCGCCAGAGGGTCAGGGTGGGATTTGACCTGCAGGGAGAGCTGTGGCTGGGGGATGCCCGAGGTTTCAACCTTCCCGGAGGTTTGGCACAGGAGAAATGTGATGGTTTGGGGGGATCAGGTCAGCCAGAGGGGACGGGAGGTGGTGCAGCGAACACAGTGGGACTGACCCGCTGCAGAGGTGCGGGGCTCCAGCAAGCTCAGCAAAGCCAGGTTTAAACTACCGAGTCAGTGGGAAAAATGATGGTTCAGGGGGACTTCGGTGAAGAGGTTATCTGTGGGGAGG
This sequence comes from Phalacrocorax aristotelis, assembly GCF_949628215.1. Lineage (NCBI taxonomy): Eukaryota > Metazoa > Chordata > Aves > Suliformes > Phalacrocoracidae > Phalacrocorax > Phalacrocorax aristotelis. Next base: position 1,590,548 of record NC_134300.1, read on the forward strand.
AGGAGGAGAAGCCGAGCCTTGAAAATCACGGGTGGGGAGCAGAGTCAGGGGGTGCTGTCAGCAACCCGTGCCAGGAGAGGTTGGGGGGGCTGGAACACGAGGGTTTCCTTTGCTTTTCTTTGGCTGCTTCTGCTTTTGCAGAGAGGTGTTTGTAACGCACCAAGAGCGGGTACAAAGCCCAAAAAGGGAGAGGAAGGGAAAAGGAGCCGAGAAGTAGAACAGCCTGCATTTGGGAAGTGGCTCCAGTAACTCCTTTCCGCAGCACGAGGCCAAATTATGATCTCAGATCAGCAGCATCGGGCTGGGGTCATGCCCTGACGCCAACGGGATGGGGAAAGGGAATGAGTCACTTTTGGAGGCCCCGGCAAGTGTCCTGCTTCAGGCTGTGGTTTTGTGGGAGCCGAGGGGTGTAGCTATTGCCTTCACTTGGGAAAAATGCACGAAACAACTCAGCTTGTTGGTGGTACCACGGAGCTGGGAAACAGCATCCTCCAGCCGAGGAGCCCCGAGCCACTGCCCGGGGCCAGGCGCTGCTGGGAGGGGTCGGGGTCCGCTTTTGCCACCGTGGGCATGGGAAGGAGCAGGGAGTGTGATGGAGGGGGATCGTGGATGCTCTCTGAACAGCCACAGACCCACACGTAACTGTGGGGAGCTGCGGGAGAGGAACGTGCAGTGCTGCTGCTGCTCAGCCTTTCTCTGCGTGGGGAGAGAAAAGCTCTGGCCATATTTTGCCCATTAAAATAAGCCAAAACACTGATTATTTTGAGGTGGGAGGACCTCACAGGCTTCCAGTCCAGCCTGCTGGCATCAGAGTGAGGGCAGGTTATTGCACTAACCCCTCCGTACAAGCAGCCAAATCTGAACAGGGGCTGGGAGCGGGCTGGGGGCAAGGGGCCGGGGAGCCAGTGCACACCCCAGCGCCGCTTCCCCCCAGGGAGGTTTGTTTTCTGTGCCGTGCGTGCCACGGCGAAGCCGGGATCACTGTGTCCTTTGGTGCTGGGGACAGACGCTGCTTGTCTTGTGTTTCCTTTGAGAAGAGCTTCCTCCATCCCTGGAGATGGACCCTGGGGGAGGGAGAAGATAAGGGAGCCCAGAACACAGCCCCATTGTGTGGCCTTGTTTTGCTCCCGGCAGCATCCCGGCCCCAAGGTGACGATGGGGAAGCCTCTCCGATGCCTTTTTGCAGGGCAGGATAAGGCCGGTGGGACGCAAGAGTGGCTGGACCCCCCTTGCACAACCCGCAGGAGCCAGGAAGGATGGGAGCAGCATCCCCCCCCTCTGGAGACTTGAAGAAGGGGCCATGAAATTAACCATTTCCCTGACGTCTGCGGGAGCACGGGGGGCCGATGCCGAGGGAAGGCTTTGCCGGCCCGAGGGGCTGCCGGAGCCCTGTGCGGTGCTGCATTTTCCCTGAATTCCCCAATGCTGTGGTCTGCAAATAAAGGGATGTTTGTTAGCCGGGTGCTGTTTTGCCGAGCAGAACAATAAAGAGAAAGACACTCACAATGGGAAATTGTGCTTCCTCCTCCCCGTGCGTTCCTCGGGGAGGTGTTGGGGGGGGTGGAAAAAGAGAAGAAAGCGGGAAGAGACGGTGACAGGGCAGGGAGCGAGGGCACGGCCGGCGCTCGCCGCTCCCGCACGCCATGGGAGCAGGCACCGAGGGACCACGAGGCCGCAGGGCTGCGGGGACGCTGCCAGCGCCGGGACGGTGACAGGGCAGGGGCTGGCTGGGAGCACCTGCTCGCCGCCTCCTGCGTCTCCGTGTCCCCTCTTCCCGGCAGCACTGCGACGCAGCTTTGACCTTTCCAGAGCCCTTGGCCCCACGATGGGGCGGCTGTGACGGAGACGGGTCGCGGCGGGTGCTGGAGGCGTTGGATGGGAACGGTGGCTCCCCGGAGGACGTGGCTGGGGACGGTAAGAGGTGCGGGGTGCCGGGGAGGAGGGGAGGCACATTCTCTTGGCTCGGCCTCCTGCGAGGGGATGTCCCCTTTGCACAGTAAATGTCGGTGAGCCCCCAACGGGGCAGGGCCATCCGTCGGCCCCATGGCATCCCCAGCAGCAAGACCTGCAGATGTCCCCCGCCACGTCCTCCAGTCCCCACCGAAGCCAGGGTGCCTGACCCCTGCGCTTCCCCCCAGGCACCATCGTCCCCCCAGCTCTAAGGATGCACCAGCTTCTCCTGCTTGGCTCCCTCTGGCTCTTGGCAGCACCCCCGGCATCAAGCATCTTCCAGCGGCCGACGGGGAGCCCGGGTAGGGAGCAGGGCCTGGGGGGAGGACTAGGGACTGGAGGAGGGAGGTGATGCTGGGGGTGGGGGTGTCCAGCCAGGGCAGGGGCTGAGCTGTACATCCCAGGGGTTGCAGGAGCAGGGAAAAGGGGTCAGGATGGGTGATGGAAACCAGGCTGGAGATGCCAGTGATGGTCATCGGGTTGAAGGGGTGGTGGGGCCACAGCAAGGCTCCACCATGAGCCGACGCTGAGGCTGCCCAGGTGTGCCGCAGCCCCCCCACGCCTGCAGTACCTGCTGGAGCCCCTCCACACCGCGGTGCACACGCAGAGGGGTGCCACGGCCACCCTGCCCTGTGTCCTGCGAGCCCTGCCCCGCAACTACCGGGTGAAGTGGAGCAAGGTGGAGCCAGCCAACTACCGGGAGAACATCATCATCATCACCAACGGGCTGTACCACAAGAACTACGGGCCGCTGAGCCCTCGGGTGCACCTGCGGCACAGCCACCGCTACGATGCCTCGCTCACCATCACCGACGTGGCTCTGGAGGACGAGGGATGCTACCGCTGCCAGCTCGTCAACGGGCTGGAGGATGAGAGCGTCTCACTCACGCTGTACCTTGAAGGTGAGGCTGGGCTCCCTCCCACCACATCCCCCAAGGATATGGGGGAGAGTGGAGAGGGGACCCCGGACTGGACAGGGGGTCCATGGGGTGCCTCCACCCCTCGTGTCCCCTGCGCCCCAGCCTTATCATCAGCACCAAATCCCTGGGGATGATAAGCCAAAGCCTCCTCGGGGAGAGCATCTCCTTCACCCTCCGTCCCTGTCTCTGTCCCCCAGGCGTTGTCTTCCCCTACCAGCCCAGCAACGGGCGCTACAAATTCAACTACCATGAAGCCAAGCGAGCCTGCGAGCAGCAGGACTCCCGCCTCGCCACCTACCAGCAGCTCTACAAAGGTGAAGCATCCAAGATTAAAAAAACCTCATCCGCCCCCAAAATGTGCCTCGCTGGGCACGGGAGCAGGGAGGAGGGAAGTGTCAGTGCTGAACCGCCTCTTGCTCCGCAGCCTGGACGGAGGGTCTGGACTGGTGCAACGCCGGCTGGATTCTCGACGGGACTGTCCACTACCCCATCATCAATTCGCGGGAGCCGTGCGGCGGCCGCCTCCTCCTGCCGGGTGTCCGGACCTACGGGGCCAGGGACAAGCAGAAGGACCGATTCGATGCTTTCTGCTTCACCTCTGCTCTTCAAGGTAGTGCTGGGGTCCCCCGTCCCTCCCACCGAACCCCGATGCCCACCCGGATTTGCAGCCGGGCTGGGGTTGTTCCCAGGTTATCCGTGGTGGCCGCTCACCCACCGTGTCCCCATCCACCCCCAGGCGAGGTCTTCTTCATCCGGGGCCACCTGAACTTCAAGGAGGCCGGGCAAGCATGCCGCAACCACGGGGCTGCCATCGCCAAAGTGGGGCAGCTCTACTCTGCCTGGAAGTTTTCCCAGCTGGATCTCTGCAACGGGGGGTGGCTGGCAGACGGCAGCGTGCGGTACCCTATCATCACCCCCCGCGAACGCTGCGGGGGGCTGCCGGACCCCGGCGTCCGCAGCTTCGGCTTTCCCAGCAAGGAGCTGCGGACTTACGGCACCTACTGCTTCACGAGGGAGTAGGAACGCTGGGAGGAGAGGTGGGCTGAGCGGAGGGGACGGTGGTGGGATGCCGGCCCTCGTCACCCAGGTGGAGGGCTTGAGGCAGGGGATGATGGGGGGGGGACCTTCCAGTGATTTCAGGTGGTCCGTGCATCCTCCAGTGGAGCGGTAGAGCCAGGTTTGGGTGCTCGGTGCATCATCTGATGGAGCTGCTCCCCACACTCCAGCCTGCTTTGGGGCTTGGTGGGTGCTCGGGGCTTGCTGGAGAAGCCAGACCCATCACTGGGCCAGGAAGGGGGTCTAATCCAGCCCCCCCAGCAGGCAGCACAGGCTCCCCATTCCCCAACCTTGCTGCGTCTCCCACCCCGTCCTCGCTCCCCGCGGCCACGAGGACTCTGGCTGGTGCAAGCGCACTGGAGGGCCGGGCATTAACGAGCGTGACTAATGGAGTTTCGCCTTCTCGATTAATAAAGCAACGGTAAAGCTGCACGGCAAAGCCATGCTCTGGCCTGGCCTCTGCCCCCCGGCACTGTCTGGCCTCTTGACGAGGGGAATTTGACAAGGACTTTCTGTCCAAGCAGGGGGGCAGCCAGCGTGGGACCCCCCCCGGCCACCCTGTCCTGGGGGTTATTGGCGTTCCTGGCTCCGCGTACTGGGGGTTTCTAAGTTTTGCTGTTCGACACAGCCAGGGAGAACTATAAAAAGCACCGGAGCTGGCACGGCTCCCAAGTGTTTGCCGGGAGCAGCATCCCAGCCCGAGCCCTGAGCAGTCCCCAATGCCACCGCGATGTGGGGGCACTTTGGGCTGTGCCCCCTCGTTTCTGTGGTCCCGGGGGATGTCGCTGTGCCCAGGCTGTGCCGGGGGCTCTCCAGTTCCACCGTGCTGGTGGGTGCTGCCACGCTGCCCATTTTGGGGCTGTGCAGCCCTGTTTTTCCCACCCCTGTGCCAGGGCTGCCCCGAATGACCAGGCCACCACTCCGTGCCTTCCATTTACTGGTTTTAATACCCACAGAAGCACAGAGGGGGGGTCTGGGCAATGCGTACCCACTTTGAATCTGCAGCAGCGGCTCCTGCCCTTCCTGGGAAGCGCACAAGGGCCCCCCTGCACCCTGGGACGGGAGCTGAGCTGCAGCACAGCTTGATGTCCCTGTGGCACCCCCCAGAAGGGCGTCACAGGGTGAGGACCCTTGGGCCAGAGGTGGGAGAAAGTGGCTGGAGGTGAAGCTGGCACGTCGATGCCATCACCTGCCCACGGTCCCCCACCTGATTTTGACTCTGTTGTGACTCCGGGAACAAAACACCCCTTGTGCTACATTTTGGGTCGTTGTTGGTTCCTTTTGAGGGGATCTTTAGTTATTAGGATTTCTTTGTACAGATATAAAACAAACAAGGAGGCAGACACCCAGCAGTGAGGTTTCGTGCCATGCCGGCGTCCACGCTGGCGTCCCAGTGCCGTCCCCATCCACGCCGGCTCCAGGACCCGGGGAGGTGGTGGCTTCTGCCCTGGGGTCTGGCTCAGTCATCGGGGGGCTGAGCCAGGCCTGGTGGGGGGGGGACACAAGAAGCCCCAGGTGAAGGGAAAGCCCTGAAGGCAGATGTTGGGGAGGAACGGGGGAGCTGGGGGGAGCCCCGCGCTCACCAGGGCGGCAAACCAGCTGGGGGGGCTCCCACGTCCCGTCCTCCCGGCAGCGGATGATGGGCGAGCGGCGCTGGACGAAGCCGCGGCGGCACTGGTACCGTGTGATGGAGCCGATCTCGTAGCGCTGCTTTGGTTTGCCAAAGGCGCGGGCGTTGCTGACAGCGGGGGGCGGCCCGCACTGCACTGCAGGGAGGGGGGGCAAGGGGTCATTGCACCCAGCCATGGATGGACACCCCCCAAACCGGAGCAAAACACCCCCCCAATAAACCCCAAACACGCCGAAAGTCCCCGCACACGACCCATTTCCCCACTGTGGGGATGGGGGAGAACCCCCACTTCGGGGTCACGACGGGGTGCAGCCCCAGGCCCCCAGCCTGGGGCAGGGGTGCGGGGAGGGGGAGGCACAGCTTACCCAACCCCATTTTGCAGGTGTAAGAGAGGTGGTAGTTGCAGGGCACGTCGCTCCACTGCCCCTCGTCGTGCCACACGATGACCACGCAGTTCTCCCCAGAGAGGAAGTAGCTGTCGGGCTGCCCGGGGTGCCAGTTCTCGTAGAGCTGGGGGGACAGGCAGGACGGGGTGCACAGGGCACCCCAGAGCACCCTTTAAAGGGCGGGGGGTCCACACCAGCATGCACCCGTCTGCAGCCTCCTGGCCGTGACAGACCCGTGGGAAACGGGGTGCCACCTCTGTGCCCCATGGCATGGCCTTGGGGCCCCAAAGCTTGGGGTCTGCTCACCCACGGCACCCCCAAGGATGCCTGGCTGAGGCAAGCGGCTCTTGGGGGAGCTCCAAAGCCTGGTCCCAGGGTCAGACCCCATCCCCTGGGCACATTCCCATCCGATGGAGAAGGATGATGAGGTGCCGGGGGGGTGGGGGTGGTGGTTCTTCTCCTGGGGGGGCACACCAGGGCTGGCAGTCCGACTTACCAAGGGGCTCCCATCAGACCACTGGAAATCCCCCTCGATGGTCCGGTCGTTCAAGCCGATCCACTGGTACTCCCTGTACTCATCTGGGAAGGCAGGGGGGTGTTTGGGGGGGGTGGCACAGCCAGGTCCCCCCAGCACCCCCTGTCAGGAGGGGGCTCAAGGGAGCTGGAGGCTGAGTTTGGGGAGTTTGGAGGTCTGGGGGTAAGTGCAGGGAGGTGTGGCGGGGGGAGAATTGGGATATGGGGTTTGGGGACAAGGGGACCCCCGAAGGGGACACAGCGGGATCCCCCCTGCACCCCCGGAGGAGCGGTGGGAGGGGGTTGGCCGGGAGAGGGCGGCAGAGCCCTGTGTCCCCGCGTCCTGCCTGGCCTTGCCTGCCCCTGCCTGCCCCTGCCTGGCCCTGCAACTCCCTGCCTGGCCCTGCCTGTTCCTGCCTGCCCCTGCCTCCCCCTGCCTGGCCCTGCAACTCCCTGCCTGGCCCTGCCTGTTCCTGCCTGCCCCTGCCTCCCCCTGCCTGGCCCTGCAACTCCCTGCCTGGCCCTGCCTGTTCCTGCCTGCCCTTGCCTGTCACTGCCTGTTCCTGCAGCTCCCTGCCTGGCCCTGCCTGTTCCTGCCTGGCCCTGCAACTCCCTGCCTGGCCCTGCCTGTTCCTGCAGCTCCCTGCCTGGCCCTGCCTGCCCCTGCCTGCCCCTGCCTGCCCCTGCCTGGCCCTGCCTGCCCCTGCCTGCCCCTGCCTGGCCCTGCAACTCCCTGCCTGCCCCTGCCTGTTCCTGCAACTCCCTGCCTGGCCCTGCCTGGCCCTGCCTGCCCTTGCCAGGTCTCTCCCTGCCCCTTTGCTATTTCACCTCCTCGTCCCTCCAGGCCTCTTCCCTCCCTGCCCTGTCCCCACCGCTGCCGCCCCTGCTCTGCCTCCCCCTGCCTTCTCTCCACGTTTGCTTTCAGGCAGGTTGCTGCTGCCTTCAAATTTACTTGTGTGTGGCCAACCTCTACTGGTCTGTTCGCCCATCATGCATCCATCTGTCTGCTCCCATGTCTATCCACGTACCCATCCATCTTTTCTCACATCTATCCATGTATCTGTCTACCTGTCCATCCATCCATCCGCCACCAGCCCCGCGATTCTGCTGTGTCTCGCACTTCCCCTACCTCTCACTAGCCAGTGAGCATCTAACCGCACTCCGGTCAATCCATCACATCAGCTATTTCCTTTATTTTCTTTGACTTCCCTAGACCGTGTCTGCCCCTCCCTCGGCACAGCGGGGTAGGGCTCTGCCTTGGCTCTCGGCCGCTTTTTGGCGTAAGGTTTAAAACTTGAAGCCTAGCGTTGAAGGATGCTGAGGGTCCCAGGGCAGAGGTCCGGGGTCAGGGATGCAGCGGGCTCCGTCGTGCCATCACATACTGTTGATGAAGTCCTGCTCTTCGGGGGTCAGGATGGTGGCCAGGTGCCCCCCGTAATGCCTGCACTGGGTCTCCGCATCCTCCCAGCTCCTCCGAGTGGAGAAGTGCTTGTAACAGGCTCCCTGGAAGCTGTCCCAGCCGGGGCTGCACTGCTCCAGCGCTGAGCCGCAGGGGGAATCAAGGGGGGAGAGAGGAGAGGGTCAGCGTGATGGAGCCCAGCTCATCAGCAAGCAAAAAAAACACCGCAAAACCTGATTTCCCCACGTTTATGCCTTCTGGGCTGCTGGTTCAGCAGCTGAGGCTGCAGCGGGAGCTCCGCAGGGGCCCAGCTGGCGCGGTCGTGGGGGGGACCTGGGGGACTCACATCTTTCACAGCTGCTGCCTCCGTAGCCGGGCAGGCACAGGCAGGTGAGGTGGGCGCCGTCCTCCATGCAGGTCCCTCCGTTCAGACAGGGGTTGGGGACGCAGCCACCTGCAAGGCACACGCAGCCTTCCTCACCGCGGGGGCTCAGAGATGGGGAGCGCCTCGTTAAAGCCTCATCCCTGCAGTGAGCACCCTACAGCAGTCAGACGCCTGAGCCGGCCACCTCAAGCACCAAGTCTGGGGCAGGGGAAGGACTCGGGCGCACGGCGACGTGCCCGGAGCCGTCCCGTCTGCCCACGCTGCCCTCGGTTTATGGGAAGCGCTCAGCTCGGCCGCCGCGGCCAAGAGCTGGCTGGCCTTGGTTCTTTGGCCTCTCCCCAGGGCACGGGGACGTGAGCTGGATGCCCTCATCCTCCACACCAGTGGGTTCGCTGCCATGCCAGCCCCTGGCCCGCTCCTGCCGCCCGGGGCCGGCTCCCGCTTTCCCCTGGAGCGGAGCAGCGAGTGCACTTTGGGATGGGACGCGCAAAGGACACGCGTGCGGCATGTCCTGGCCGCACGTCCTCAGCCTGGCAGCAAGGTGAGCCTCGCGCCTGCCCCCCCGGTGTCACCTCCAGCCTGGCCGAGGCTGATAACTCAGCCGGCACCGTCCCTGACCCGTGCGGCCCCGCTAGCCCGTTACGGTCATTAAGGCGCCTGGAGCACATCGTGTGCTCCCAGCCCTGTCTCAAGAGCATGATTAAGGGCTGCCGCCAGCGCCGGCGGAGCGGAGACTGAAAGTCCTTGACACCCTCCAGCCTAATGATGCCCGTTTAATGGTCCTTGGCTCGGAGGACGATGCTGCCATCCCTCACCCATCCCCAGACACCATCACCTCCCTGCAAGGTGCCAGCGGCTCACTCGGGACACCCGGCTCATCGCCAGCAGACCGAGACATGGAGCGGGGTGAGCTATTTAGGGCTCTAAAGCCACATGGCCGACTCTTTCTGAGCATGTCTCCTTGCCAGGGCAAAGGCAGCCGTCCTGCGAGGTCTGGCCACCTGCATCCTCCGTGCCACGGGACCGAGCAGGGCACTGCCAGACCCGGGGTGGGCAGGGACCCCGCATGGTCCCCTCCGCTGCAGCTGCCCTTGCAGGGAGCCAGGAGGGCAGATGGGACAGGGGCTTGGCTGCTGTAAGCAGGGTCGGAGCTGGGAGCACCCTGGCGTGGGTCTGGGTGGGTGACACCCACCTGCGGCAGTTCACGCACCCACTGCTCACCCATCTCAGCCCCCGTGTAGGGGGAGCGGGGCTGAGGGGGGGACACTGTGCTCCTCGGAGGGACTGCAGCGACTTTGGGGTGCTTGGCCATTGAGGGCTGCATGAGGTGGGGGTGCGCTCGGAGGGGGTCTGTACCCCATCACCCACCAGTGTCCCCTGCATCTCCAGGGTAAGCCCCCGCTGCTCACACCATGCACCTTCCAGCCCTTGTCCCTCCTCCCGGGGCAGCACGGGGTAAACCAGCCCCGGGGGGGGCTCACAGGGGGCGCGAAGCAGCCGTACCCCACCTCGCACTGGGGTCCCATCCAGCCCGCTCCCGGGGGCTCGCGGGATTGGGGGGGGGCTGGGGGATTAGTTCGTCAGTGGGAGAGGCGTGCGGGCGGTGAGCGAGGCAGCAGGCGCGAGGACGAAGGGAAGAGCTAGCCGAGATGCTTGTTCTAGAAAGCTTTTAATTCCCTTTATTAGTATCACTGTTAGTCAGAGTGGGGTTTGGGGCCTTCTTTTTATATTTTTTTTTTCATGGAAACAGTCATTAAAACACTTCACAGAAGTAGAAGAGATTTAAGTGCATGCAGAGCTCGGACCAATTTGTTTGACAAATATGTGCTTCTCCAGACCTGTAACCTTCCCTTACCCAGCTGAGGAGGAGAGATAGAGAGAGAGGAGAGACGGACGGACGGACAGAGGGAAGCACAGCATGAAGGAAAGGTATTGGCTTTCTCTAGTGCCAGAGAGCAGCCAGGAGGGCTGCCCCGAGGGCGAGGGTGGTGCGGCGGGGACCCCCGGCCGAGCGGGTGCCCGCCCCGACGCTGGCCCGTTCGGTGGGGAGTGCGGGCAGGGGGGCAGCTGTGCTGGGGGCCGGGTCCCCCAGCGGGGTCCCCGCCGGGGCCACCCCAGAGCTGCCGGTACGGGGAGAGGTGAGGCCATCCCTGCGGGTCCCACCTGGTTCTCCAGGAACGGCTGCAAGGAAACCCTCCACGGTTGCAACGGAGGGAGCGGGTTGCTCTTCCTCCTCCTCCTCCTCCTCCTCTTCCTCCTCTTCTGAAGGTGCAGCAGGCATCCCACGGTCAGTGCCTGGGTGTCGCGGCACAGCCTCCTCACCTCCTGTGGCCGGTATGCTGCTGCTGCCGCCAGGCACCTCTGTGTGCCACGGTGTGACCGCTGTCACCTCCGCCACAGGGACCGTGCTCCCGTCCCCTGGGGACGTGGGCGAGGGGAGCCACAGGGCCCCCGACTGCTCCTCTCCCTCCTCCTGCGGCTGCGAGGGCGCGGGGGGCAGCGGGGACACCCTGGGACTTTCGACCACGTCTCCCGAGAGCTCGGCATCTTCAGCGGTGGGGATGGGGGTGCTTGCCCTGCCGGACTCGTGGCCCCGGCGGGGGGTCCCACCAGGCTCTCGGCTATCTGTCGAGGTGGCAGAAGCGACACTGGTCGGCGACGTCACCCAGTGCCCGGGTGCCCCGGGGCTGGCAGTGTGGGCTGGCCGCCCCACGGCGTTCCACGGGTAGTCGGGACGGTGCGTGGAGGCAGCGGGGCTGGGGGGCCGGGGAAACCCCTCCGGAGGCTCCGTGTCACCTTCTGCAGCCCCTGCTGGGGATGGGGCGCTGGTGGGTCCCTCTACGCCCACCCGTGCGGCCGTGGAGAGCGTCTGCGTGCTGGTGGCTCCATCCGGCTCCATGGGCTGGCTGGGGTCTTGCCCTCCACCTGGGCTCTCTGCCGATGTGCTGCCAGGATCCCTGCCCGGCGCTGCTCCCTGTTCCTCCTCTGCAAAGGGCAAGGCAGAAAGGCATGAGCCACCGGTGCCAGGGAGCCAGCCAGACCGCGGGGCCACGGGCACCAGCATCGCCCACCGGTGCTGCTGATCCTGCCGGCGGCGGGCAGAACTGGGGGGGCGACACCGGCACAAAGATGCTCAGGGAGACAGAACCGGCCCCAAGCCCGTGTGACGTTGTCCCCTCTGAACCAGCCCAGCAGACCGAGCTCCGGCTCGGCCACCGCCAAGCCCAGCCCCGACACAGGCTTCCCTGCGGCAGGGGCCATGCTCAGCCCCTCACCGCTGCGCCTGGCCTCCTCTCCCTTCGGCTGCCAGCACCCTTCTCTGGCTCTTTGCGTTGCTAAACCATGGTCCGGCACTGAGCCTGCACGCTACACCCAGCCGAAGGAAGGACGGACAGACGTCCCCGCGCCGGTGACTTGTGCACAGCCCTACACCAAGACACCAGCCCCCCGGCCATGGGTGCTCCCTCCATGGGAGGGATGGGAATGGCTGGGGTGACCCGGGCACCCACGGGCGCCTCCAACCTCTCCTGGCATTCCCGGCGCCTCCGTCCCTGCGGCTCCTCTCTGCACCCCATCCCTGGCACCGCCGCAGCGGGACGGCTCGCGCCCGGCTGCTGTGCCCTGCCCAACTGTCCCTGTCACCCCATCCTCCTCCTCGCGGGGGACGGGCTCCCCGGTTTTGCACCACAGCTAAGCAGGACGCCTGCCTCGGGGACGGCCGGGGCCGTGGGGGAAGGGGAGGCAGAGGTTGGGTGACCTGAGGACACGGAGGTATCTAGCGGGGGGTGCCGGGCCCCTGGCCCCAGTGCGTCTTCGGGGGACGGGCTCGGCTTTTCCAGCTCAGTGTCCTTAAAGAAAGGGACGGCGTATATAGCCCCTCGCGACTCAATCTCCACTTGCGCTTTGGGCAGCTGCAGCTCCTCCAGCTTTTCTGCCACTGTAACAATCTCCTGGAGGCCCTCGGGCTCTCTGGCTCGGTATTTTCCTGCAGCCTCAGGGAAAGAGTTTGTCCCTTCTGTGGGCAGAAAGAAAGTGGGATATTACTGCCCCATCCTGGCCCCGCGGCAGGCAGAGATGCCCTCGCTCCGGCGCGGGGCTGGAGCCCTGGGGACAGCCTGGCACCCCGGCGGGGACCCAGCTCTCCTCGACCTCCCCTTTCCCCTCTATGCGGGGTCAGCGCGGGGCAGGATCAGGCCCTCCCCAGGCGCTGCCGGAGCCAGCGGGGCCGACAGCCCCAGCGGGAGCTGTGGGGCTTGGCAGCACACCGCGGGGCCGGATCCTGAGCCCTGTTTCCCCGGGGCGATGCCGATTTACGCCATCTGCGCTGGCCCCAGAGCCATGCTCCAGCCCAGCTGCCCCCGCAGCCGCCCGGCCAAGGCTTGTGGCTTCGGCAGGCATCCAGGCAGCGCCGAGTTTTACGCTTGCAGCATTTTCTGCTCATCCCTGCCCTTCCCATCAGCGGCTCTTCCCGCTTCGCCTCCTCCCCTTCCAGTGAACCCTAAACCTCGATGCACACGGGCACCCCCACCCCGGGGGGACCCCTCCACGCCCCCATCCCCACCCCGGGGAGTGCAGTTAGTGGGTTACAGGGGTCACCGATTCATGGGACGTGTCCATCCTGCCTAAGCCATGGGGTTCCCTGCCAAGAGATGGGGAAACTGAGGCACAGAGATGCGCGGCATCCAGGTGATCCGAGAGAGAGCGTCCCCCTCTGCGAGCGCCCGTGGCCCCGAGGGGCGCACAGAGCCCGTGGCCCCGTGCACTGAGGTGTGGGATCAGGAGAGGAGGAGCGGCTCTTCCTCCCTCCGTGCCTGCTATCCCTGCCAGCCTCCATCCTTGCTTGTCCCCTCCCGGCTTATCGCCACGTCCGCCAGCGCGCAGGCCATTCCTGGAGCGCCACTGCCCGCGGGTCTCATTTCTTAGCAACTATCGTGATATATATCGCCCAAAACCAGCCTTGCAGGGAGCCAGCTGTGACCCTGCTGGCCACACCGCTGGGGGATGAGCACCCCCAGAGAAGTCCCCACGCAGCTCACACAGACCGATGGTGCCATGCAGGACATCCCTGTTCTGTCACGATATAGTGGTGTGCAGTACTGAAGACACGCAGAGCATCCCTATGCTGTCACGATATATCAGCGTGCACTGTTAAGACCATGCAGAGCATCCCTCCTCTATCACGGTGTATCAGCATGCAGTATCGGGACCATGCAGGTTATCCCTCCCCTATCGCGATATAGAGACCACACAAGGCACCCCTATCCTACCCCGGTCGGGTGATGCGCATGAATGAGACGGTTCCAAAACTACTCTATCGCGATATCGCGACACGCAGCACAGAGAGCGCATGGGGATCCCGATGCCATCCCGACCCTGCAGGGCATCCATCCCAGCTCCGCTGCACCCAGTGCCTCGGCACGCGGCGGGCCGGAGCCGGCACCCCGCACCCACCGGGCACCCGCGCCCTTGCCCGGAGGCTTCCCAAAACCTCACGCTGGTCCCCGCCCGGGAGCATCCGCGGGCCTGGGGGGGTGCCCCTCTTTACCTCGAAAGCAGTACGCATCGTATCTGCTCTGGGCATCGGGGAATCCCGTCTGGTTGCGGAAGAGGAAGATGGTTTTGACACCTGGCAGGGCCCCGCCGCAGCGTTCCCGGGGGGTGACGATGGGGTAGCGCACGCTGCCGTCGGCCAGCCAGCCGGGGCTGCAGGAGTCCAGCCCCGCGCTCCAAGCCGCGTAGAGCTGCCCCGTGCTCGCCAGCTCGGCGCCCAGCGCCCGGCAGCGTGCCGCTGCCTCCTCCAGTGTGAATTTCTCTAGGGCCGTCTCCAAAAAGATCTCCCCTGCGAAGAGAGGAAGGAGACGGGCGTCAGAGCCGGGGAGAGGGGCATGGGCTCCGGGAGCCCCCTCGCCTCCTCCGCTCTCTGCACGACCCCAGGAGCTGGCTCGGAGATGGGGACCTCCGGCGTGGAGGGCCCTGCCTGCCTCCGCTCTCCCTGCACATGCACGCGACAACCGTGGCTCGGGCACGGCCGGAGCTCTTGTGCCACGTGGGATACCTGCCCTCGCAAACGGAGCTCAGATTTTAAAACACCCATGAAAGGGACTGCGGAGGAGCAAGTCCGCGCCCTGCACAGCGCAATCCGCCTACGGGATGTTTCTAAGGGGACCCGCAAGCCCAGCTGATGCTGTGGCGGGGCTTCACGGCGAGAAGGGCTGGAGAGCGGCGGCCCGAAGCCACACGCCGCGTGCCAGCCGCCGCGACCGCACCGCTCTCCCCATCCCAGCGTGTCACGCCCCGCATATCGGCGACCTGCACCACATCCCTGCCGCCCGCCTGGCATCACCCCAACCAACCCCACAGCAGCCGCGGCCGTCGGCGGGGAGCACCATCGAGGGAGGGACCGGCCACCCCCGCGCCTGGGCGGGATGTGCCCGAGCTGCAGGACGTGCAACGCCCTGGCGCATGCGAAGCGCGGCGTGAGCTTGCCCGAACCCCAAAACACCACGCGGCGCGGTACCCACGGCGTGCCGCCAACCCGGGGCAGATCAACCTGGGCATCCTCCAGGGAGAGAGCCCCGCGCCCCACAAAACCCAACCAGGAACGCTTCGGGAAGCAGCGCAAAATCCCTGGGCTTGCGTGAATCGAAGCGCCCAAAGCTTTGCAGAGCTCAGGGGTTTCGGAGCCAGCGCCTGCGGTTCACGGGGGGGCTTTTTCACTTGGGTTTACAACGGGTTATTGGGGCGAGTTAGCACGGCCGCAAAAAGCAGGGGTGGGTGGGATGGGGCTGGCGGCACCGCAGGCACCTGGGAGGTCCTCGGCGTAGCAGTACACGTCATACATGTCCTCCGGGTCCACCACCCCGTAGTTCCTCACCCCGGGGAAGCCGTTCATGTCTCCGTAACAGGCCTCGCGGGGCGTGTGGATGGGGTACCTGGGGCAGGAAAGCACAGGGGAGGGCTGGCAACTCGCGGAGGGGTGAAGGGGAAGGCGACGGGCGCGAGACCCGGGCGGCGGCGGTACCCACCTGACGGTCTGGTCGGCGATCCAGCCGGCGTCGCACTGCTCGTAGCCCCCGAGGTAGGCAGCGTACAGCTGCTCGGGGGTGGCGATGCGGGCGCCAATCCTGTCGCAAGCGTCCTGTGCCTCGGCAAAGGTGTAGGCATAGCGCATGGAGCCCTCCCGGTAGTGAAACACCACCCCTGCGAGGGGGGGACACGGGCATGGGCAAGGGGCTTTACGGCAGCCCCCACCCACATGGGTGCATCTAACCCGGGTGCACCTTTGCAGCAGCCCCCACCCACATGGGTGCATCTAACCTGGGTGCAGGAGGGGTTTCCTGAGCCAGCACAGGGCACCTGGGCAGGTTGGGTGTCTGCTGCCCCCCACCCCAAATCCCAGCGCCCCCCACCTCGAGGTACCTTTGACTTTGACGTCGAGGATGTCGTGGCCGTCCTCGATGCCGTGCTGCACGTCGCAGCGGTAGATCCCCGAGTCGTTGGGCCGCAGCTCGGTGAGCAGCAGGGAGGCGTTGGTGTAGCGCTGGTGGAAGATGGGCAGGGAGGCGCGGAGGCGATAGTCCTCGTTCACCTTCACCCTGTCCCCCCGGGCTACCAAGATCTCCACCTCCCTGCCCTCAGCGATGAAGGTCCACTTGACCCGGGGGGTTCCCAGGACCGCCCGGCGCCCGGCCGTGCTGGCGGTGGGCTGGGGGCCGAGGTAGGTGATGAGGCAGGGGATGGTGATGTCGCCCGCCAGCACGGCGTCAAGGGCTGGGTGGCGCGGGATGGAGACCTGCAAAGCCTTGAGGTCCTCTGGGTGGGAGAAGAGAGGAGCCATGAGCGGGACCGGCGCGGGGTGCTCCCCCCAGACCCCCACCACAGGGCAGAGAGCTGAGTTACCTGTGCCATCTCCGGGGCCGAACACCTCCGGGACCACCGTGGGGGCAAACACCCAGAGCAGCAGCAGTGGGAGGGCTGAGGCCATCCTCTGCCCTGCAAGGAGGGAGGAAAAACCACCGGCTGTGCTTAAAATTCAAAGCAGCATCAAAAATATTCTTTCCCTGCACGAGGGGGAGAGGTCAGGGGGAGACCCCAGCCCGCCTGCGTGGGGACGGGGTGATGCATGTGGCATTGGGGCCCAGAGGGAGAGGCCGGCACTGGCACGGCCGCGGGGCAGCCTGGACCCTTCGATGGTGGAAAGGAGAGGGGAGAGGAGGAAATGTGCCCTGGTTAACAGGAGGAAGGAGAGAGCACGAGCAACTGGGACCATTGGCTGGGCTGCACTGGGTCCCATCCAGCCCCACCAGCCTTCCCACGGCGCCAGGTCCCCTGGGGACAGCAGAGCCCAGCCTGGCTCCGACGGCACGGAAAGTCTGAGCCCAAAGCCTGGCCGTGGCGGGCAGGGAGGCAATGCCAGAGCTGGGGCTGCGTGTTCGCAGGCGCCGCAGTGAAAAACCTCAGAAGGGGGTTTTATTTAATAGCGGGTGTTTGGCAGGAAAGAGGCAGCGAGCCCCGGCTGGGGAGGCGAGTGTGCGAGCGGGGTGTGCACGTGTGGTCTCGTGCTGCCGCATGTGCGTTGCAGCCTGCACACGTGTGGGTGTGCACATGCGTGTGCGCTCGCGCACGTGTGCGCCGCGACGGGGTGGGTTGTGCGGAGGGGGTTGAGGTCAGCGAGCTGCCGGGCCGAGGGCACACAAAGCACCGGGGCGGAGGGGGAGGGAAGGAGCAAGAGGGCGTCTCTTTGCCATTCAGCTCACGCCAGAGGTTCCCCACACGCTGGGAAAACCAGGGCCGACCAAAGCAACCATTATATTCCAGGCCTGGCACAAAGGGCTCTCCTGGCGGGCTGGGGACCGGCGCTGAAAGGAGAACCCAGCAGCAAGCACTGCCATCGCCGGCCCCCGGCCCTCCCTGGGATCCGCTGGGGGTGCCGGGCATGCCACGGAGGGGCTCCGGCTGCCCACTGCCTCTAGAGAGGCGCCCATCCAGATGCAACCATCCAGAGAGGAAGCTGATGCTGGGGATGCAGCACAGCCCCGATACCCCCTCACCCCTGCGCAGAGGCTCCTCAGGGGGCTGGGGTTCTCCTCAGCTGCCCATACTGGGGGTGCACCGTGCGGTTCCCCGGGGATGCACCACGCCATTCCCCAGGACAGGAGCACAGTGACCCCGAGACTCAGAGCAGCTTTGTAATTTATGAGCTCTTTGTGCCGCATTGATTTCGGCGGCCACAGAAGCGGATTTGGCACCTCTGTGGATCTCTCTGGGCCTCCTGACAAGAGGCTGTCCTCGTCGCCTGCATCCCTCTGCAAATAGCGCTCCCTGAGTTTACCCATGGACCGATGCACCAGGGAGGGGGGGTTTATACAGCCCCCAGCACCACACACCACGCATGCACAGCTCCCAGCACCACGCACCATGGATGTACAGCCCCTGGCACCATGCACCATGCATGTACAGCCCCTGGCACCACGTACCATGCACATACAGCCCCTGGCACCATGCACCATGCATGTACAGCCCCTGGCACCATGCACCATGCACATACAGCCCCTGGCACCACGTACCATGCACATACAGCCCCTGGCACCATGCACCATGCATGTACAGCCCCTGGCACCATGCACCATGCACATACAGCCCCTGGCACCACGTACCATGCACATACAGCCCCTGGCACCATGCACCATGCACATACAGCCCCTGGCACCACGTACCATGCACATACAGCCCCTGGCACCACGTACCATGCACGTACAGCCCCTGGCACCACGTACCATGGATGTACAGCCACTGGCACCACGTACCGTGGATGTACAGCCCCTGGCACCATGCACTGTGCACGTACAGCCCCTGGCACCACGCACCATCTATGTACAGCCCCTGGCACCACGTACCATGGATGTACAGCCCCTGGCACCATGCACCATGGATGTACAGCCACTGGCACCATGCACCATGCACATACAGCCCCTGGCACCACGTACCATGGATGTACAGCCCCTGGCACCATGTACCATGCACGTACAGCCCCTGGCACCACGTACCATGCACATACAGCCCCTGGCACCACGCACCATGGATGTACAGCCCCTGGCACCACGTACCATGCACATACAGCCCCTGGCACCACACACCATGCACATACAGCCCCTGGCACCATGTACCATGCACGTACAGCCCCTGGCACCACGTACCATGCACATACAGCCCCTGGCACCACGCACCATGGATGTACAGCCCCTGGCACCACGTACCATGGATGTACAGCCCCTGGCACCACGCACCATGGATGTACAGCCCCTGGCACCACGTACCATGCACATACAGCCCCTGGCACCACGCACCATGGATGTACAGCCCCTGGCACCACGCACCATGGATGTACAGCCCCTGGCACCACGCACCATGGATGTACAGCCCCTGGCACCACGTACCATGCACATACAGCCCCTGGCACCACGCACCATGGATGTACAGCCCCTGGCACCATGCACCATGCACATACAGCCCCTGGCACCACGTACCAAGGACAATGACCATCACGTGCAGACCCCGACCCCCCTCCATTCCCAGCAGGAGCCCAGCACAGGCAGCCAAAGCCTGATCGCCCAGGACCTGGCCAGCGGTGGCAGAGCCAAGCCAGGGGCTTTCTCTGCTCTGGCTGGATCATTTGAATTCAGCCCCACAGCTCTGGAGCGAGAGACAAAACCCTCCTGCTCAGCAGCCATGGCTGGGCTCCAGTGCGGGGGCTGGCTGCTGTCCCCCCCCGGGCGGCCAAGTGAGGAAGGCTTTTGTCACGGGCGCCTTTTCTTCCCGTTCCCAAGGCACCGCAGTGGCGTGAGCACCGGCCGGCAGCGGCCGTGAAGCCCCAGGGAGGAAATTCAAGGGATAAAACTCTGCAGGAATGGGGCAAACTGGGCCGAGCAGGTGCCTGCTCCCCTCCCGTGCCCATCGCTGGCTGCACCAGGGTGCCAGCACCGGGAATGGGATGCGGAGAGGTTTAAACCTAGTTTTATCTTGCCCATGGGTGATGCCCTGAGGTCCTGGAGTCCCCTGATGACAAGAGAATCTCAGACGTCATGTTTGGGGTTTGGGGTTGGATTTTTGGGTTGTTTTTTTTTTTTCCTATTTGCCACAATTGGAAAAATTTTCAGCCCACATGTCAGGGGGGGAACAGCTGGGAGCAGGACTAGGGAAAGGCAGCCAAAAAGCTCAGAGAAGGCAGGGATGGTGGCGGCTTGAGGGGCTTAATCATCTCTGAGACCTCGTAGCTCAGGAGCTGCCAGGGAGGGACCAAGACATAGGCACGCACCCAAGTGGCAGAGCCGGCTAACCTCCATTTCCGTGGGAAACCAGGTGGAAAATGGAGCTGAAGTCTATTTTGGGACAGGAACAACCTTCCTGTCTCCCTCCAAGCTTGACCCCACTTCCAGAGGCAGCTCCTTGAACACGGGACCAGCTCGATTTGGTGCTGCAGCACGTGGTCCAGGGTGAAAGGCAGGAGATGCTGCGAGGGGACGGCCGAGAGCCGGATCCCTTCCCATCCCCGGAGAGGGGCTTTCTCCTCCACAGCCCCCTTGTCCCCTCCACGTGATGGTTACTCATCCCGGCTCACAAGGTGCCCTGCCAGCCCGCAGCGAGCCGGAGGGGAGGGACAGGCAGCGGAGCGGTGGCTTTCCAGGGATGCTCAGCTGCAGAATGAGTCAGCAGCCACGGGCAGAGTCTGGCCCCGCTCCAGGTGCAAGCGGGCAGCCCCATCCCCACCACCAAAGGGCTTCGGACACCCTGCTGCCACCCCAGCCAGCCGGACATACCGACGTCCCCGTCCACGCTCGCACCCATCCCAGCACCCACGTGGCTGCTGCCGTATCAGTTCCCCCCCACCCCGGCTCCTTGCTGCAAACTGGTCCTGCATCCAGGATCCGTCCCCACCCCTGGATGTGCATGGGGTGCAGCCGCGCTCGGAGGGGTCCCTGGTGCGGGGCAGTGCGGGGGGGGGACAAGCCAGCTCCCCTGGGAGGGGGCTGGGGCGCAAGGGCTGCACTTTGTGCAGGGGATGCAGCAGAAAGCGCCCGGCAGCCTCTTGGCAGCAGCCGCTGGCAGAGCTTAAAAGGCCGGAAGCAGGTGGGGAGAATGGGGGGTCCCTCCGGCTGCCAGAACCACTCAGCCCCCCCATCCCAGCAGAGAGAAAGGGGCTCCTTGTTGCAGGGCTGGGATGCAGGGATGTGCCCCCCGTAGCAGAGGGAACTGGGGGGGGCCCGGGAGGGTCTCTGCAGAGATACAGTCCCTCACAGAGGGGTGGAGGTCGGAGCAGGCACCACAGGGACCCCCACATGTGAAGGTTTGCACCCCCATCCCCGCCTTTCCCAGCTCTGAGGCTCTGATGGGGAAACTGAGGCACAAGGTGGGGCAGGAGAAAAGAGGTGGAGGATTGGGGGGGGGGTCCCCAGATTTCGGCACTGCCACTCAGTGGTGCCTGCTACTCCAGGGCTCCCCGGCCCCTCTCCATGCTCACCAGAGGACATGCAGCTCCTCGCTCCCAGCTCAAGATCACGGTGCCCTGGGGAAGGACCTGGGCTCCCAGTTTCCCCAGTCTAAATGCACCCCTTGAAAAGCAGCCCTAAAGCATCCCCACCACCCTCTCACTGCCGTGCACCCACCCACCAGCTGGAAAAGGCTCCGGGCTGGGGCAGAGGGAGTTATTCCCACCCCTCCAGCAGCCGAAAGGAAGAGCAACAGGTTCTGGGATGGACTGAGACGGGAGAAGTCAGCGTGATGGGAGAGAAGGCGGCTTTGGCCAAAAGCGGTCCCTGGAGGGGATGCTCAAGGGCAGCCCCTTCATCCCAGGGACAAAATGCAGGAGGGGAAGGGGTTTGCAGCAAACTACCCCAGCCCAGGGAACCCCACGAGGGACCTGGGGTTCACGCTGGGGCTGCTCGGTGGGGAAAAGCCATGTCAATCCTGCAAAACGTTTCTGTTTTCCACCAGCCCCTCCTGTCCCTGCCACTGGGACCGTGGGCAGAGCTGGGGGAGGACGGGGAGCTCCAGCGGTGCCCTGCAGCCACCCCAAACCCAAGGCACCTCTGGG
This sequence comes from Phalacrocorax aristotelis, assembly GCF_949628215.1. Lineage (NCBI taxonomy): Eukaryota > Metazoa > Chordata > Aves > Suliformes > Phalacrocoracidae > Phalacrocorax > Phalacrocorax aristotelis. The sequence continues at coordinate 1,611,877 of NC_134300.1, forward strand.
TGCAGCTTTGCCCCTGAAAACCTCCCCATGGAGAGCAGCGACATGGCCGGGCAGAGGAGGAGGGAGCCGAACCCCTGGGTCTCTGTGCAAGCCCCTGCCCAGCTCCGTGCCTCAGTTTCCCTTTCCACTGCTACCCTGACTGCAGCCTCCCTGGGGCAAGGACCCGCCTGGAGGCTCTGTGGGACCACCAGGGTGGGCTCCCCCATGACGGGACACCCCAGATCCATGCTGAACCCCCCAACAGATCTCCCAAAAGAAGGGTCCCATGGCAGCAGCTGCTGAAACCAGCCCTCAAAACCCCTCTTACCCCCAACACCTTCTGACCTGAAAGCTGACCGGGCAGCGGGAAGGGCTGGGCTCCAGGCTGCAGCGGCCGGGCAGCACCAAAGTCCTTTTTCCATCCAACTTAGCACGAAATCCCCCCTTCAGCCCCCACTCTGCCTCCAGCGCTGCAGAGCCAGCACCGGTACAAGCTGATCCATTAAAAAAAACTTGCGGAGCGATTTTGTCCTCCCAGGGGGGGTCGGTGACAAGGACAAACCTCCCTGAAGCAGGACCACGGGGACCACCAGCTTCGAGCATCCTCCGCTTCAGGGCAAGAGGATGCCCTGTGCCCCCCACCCCACCCCGTGCCTGCATCCCGCAAGGAAAAGCTCAGCATCCCTAAGCCAGATCATCTCTCCTCTTACTTTCCACCAGCGTGGAGGTGAAACAAGATATTGAAATTAATAGCGCAGTACGGCAGCAGGCAGCTGCCTGCCCAGACCACGCATCGCCCCGCAGTTGACCGTCGGCCGAGCCCAGCGCGTTCCCCGCATCCCACCTTGCTCGGTGCGCGGCGGCAGCCCCGCGGCGGCCCTTCGTCGCGGCGGGGGGAACGGCAGCGGCGGGGGGGGGTCCCCTTCCCCAGGGCCCCTCCGCGGGGCTGAGCTGCGGCCTCTCCGGGGCAGCGCAGGCAGCGGTCGGCGGCAGGTTGGCAGGACAGCTGGGAACGAGCTCCACCAGGCATAAGTGCAGGCGCCGAGAAAAGAGGAGTCCTCTGTGTGTGTCCGTGTCCTCGTCTCTTTTTTTTTTCCCTTCCCTTTTCCCTCCTCCTTTTATATTTATTCCTTCCCCTAATTAAGAAAAAAAAAATTATTACCGTGTTGGCAGGCGCTTCGTCCCTCCCCTTCCCTCCCTCCTGGCAGCTGGCAAAGCCAGCACGAGATGCCGAGCGTGGGGAAAGGAGGATGTTCAACCCGGGCACGTTATTTAACCCAATGCAGCAGAAGTGGAGGAGCAGCCAGCGCTGGCTCCTCCGGACCCAGCCGGAGAAGGGGGACCCCCCGCCACGACCCCCCGCCACGATACGGGAACACCCTGTGGATGGTTATTTTCTAATATTTGGTAGCCTTAGCTGGATGGGGAGGGGGTTACGGGTGGGGGTCCCGGTGGCCAGCGGAGGCTTTGTCATGCAAAACTCCCTTTGCAGCAAGGCTGGTGGATCCCCACGTGGGTGGAGGCACCGTCCGGGGGGCTGGAGGGACCCAGGGGCTTCACGGCACTCGTAGCCGAGCTCAGTCCCACGGAGAACACGTGCCGTACCTCAGTTTACCCGCCTGCATCCGTGTCGCAGGGACCCAGGATGATTAATGCATCTTTAGGTTTGATGGCTCGCAGATTGCTCCTGGAGGAACGTGTTGGGAGCTGGGTGCACTGGGCACCCCCTGGGATTCCCTGGGCACCCTCTGGGATCCGGGGTGCTGTTGGGGACCCTCATTTGCAGACCCAAGCCACTTGGGAGAAGGACAGCACCCACAAATTGGCATCAGGGCTTTTTTTAACCAGCTTGCTCAAACTTTCTCTGGCGTGGAGCATCCTCTGCCCGGGGGGGCCGGTGTGGAGCCTGCCAGATAATTGCTCGGGTGAGTTTGCAGAAAGCTGCAGCTCCCGAGCAGAATTAATCATTCGTCACCCTGGGAAATAATTACGGGCGGCGGAGATGGTCTGGTTAGCAGCGCAGCCCGGCGGGTGATGCAAGCCGCAACGCTTTGCCCCCGAGGCAGCCGCATCGTGGTGCGGGGCCGGGACGGATGCCGGGACGGACGCCGGGACGGACGCCGGGACGGACGCCAGGACAGGCAGGGGTGAAACCTGTGGGCTGCCCCAGGCTCTGCCCCCCCATACCCGACCCATGAGGTCACATCCTGCACCCGGCACTTTTGCGGCAGAGGGCTCGGGGCTGGGGGAAGCGCAGAGTGCCTGCTCAGCAAGGAGCGTCCCCCATCCTAATTGGGAACAAATGTTCCCAGCCTGGCTGGGGTTTCCTTGCTGGCTCAAAGCAAATATTCCAGGGCTGCCGCTCAGCCTGCCCCTTCCCAGGGCAACTCCTGGGCCGGCAGCATCGGCGAGGCAAAGCCCTTGGGACATCCAGCTCCTGAAAGGGACAGGAGAGGAAGGAGAAGAGCAAGACAGCAGCAGGGCACAACCCTTAGACATCAGAGAAATCCCCCGCCCTGCCTGCAGCCCCAGAGGTGTTGGGGGCCTCCCAGCCTTTCCCACTGCCCCAGGCCCAGCCCCAGCCCCAGCAGCCAAGGGCATGGGAAGGGGTCCAGCCCCATGGGGACCCCGTCCAACAAGCGCAGTCCCTGGCCACAGGCGGTCCCCAGCTGCGTCGAGGCTGAAAGGGCCCTGATGCCCAGCTGTGCTTCCTCCGCCTCCTCCTTCCCCCTCCAGCCCTGCTCAAAGCCACGTAGCAGCATCTGCCGAGTGCCCCGTGCCAAGCTCGCTGGTCCCCCCAGGGCCTCCCCCCCGGGTCAGCACGTGCTGTGGCACCCAAAAACCTGCCACCCCCCACAAACCTCCGCTGCCACAAAACGGCAGAGATACCCCACCCCAGGGGTCCTGACCCCGAGCATCCCCCAGGGACATGGATGTCCCCACCCCACATGGAACCTGACCCCGAGAATCCCCCAGGGACATGGATGTCCCGACCCCAGGGGTCCTGACCCCGAGCATCCCCCAGGGCCATTGAGGTCCCCACCCCACATGGATCCTGACCCCGAGCATCCCCCAGGGACATGGATGTCCCCACCCCACGTGGAACCTGACCCCGAGCCCCCCCCCAGAGACATGGATGTCCCCACCCCAGGGGTCCTGACCCTGAGAATCCCCCAGGGACATGGATGTCCCCACCCCAGGGGTCCTGACCCTGAGCCCCCCCCAGGGACATGGATGTCCCCACCCCATGTGGATCCTGACCCCGAGCATCCCCCAGGGACACGGATGTCCCCACCCCAGGTGGATCCTGACCCCGAGCCCCCCCAGGGACACAGACATTCCAAGTGACACCCAACCCTGAGCACCCCACAGGAGGAAGGGATCCACAGATGTCCCCAACCCCAGGGTACCCCCCCAGCCTCCCCCAGGCAGGGAGGTTCTGGGACCCCTCTACACCTTGGGGATCCGCAGTCCTCCCTGGGCTGCAGGATTTGGGGTGCCCCACTGAGCTCCAGTGCCAGGTGGGGGAGAAGGGACAGGGCACAAGGGGGAAAGCCAAAGCAAAGGCATCAGGAGGAAGAGGGGAGTGAGGCCAGGGAGGAAGGAAACGCTCCATCCCCAAGCACTTCCCTGCACAGCCACGGGCACCGAGGGCCGCCTTGTGGCAGACACCAATATTGGGGGCCAGCTGCCCTTGGGCAGCCCCGGGGCACCCAGTCCCCCCTCGGGCACCCAAGAGGAGGAGCAGACTGGGAGCTGGCGGAAAAGCCGAGCAGCCAGGCAGCGGGGAGGGCCAGCCCCGGAGAGGATGTGCTGTGGGAACGAGGAGAGGGAGGACGATAAAGGTGCACGGCAAGGCTCCATCGCCCTGCTGCCGGAGCTCCGGGCACCTGGAGATGACTTGCCCGACCCTGGCGCTCCCTGTGCTGCTTAACGGCATTTCAGCCCTGGCTGCGAGAGGCAAAGCAGAGCCAAGCCAGGGCTGGGGCCGGGGAGCCAGACGGGATGTCTGGCCGGAGATGAGCCGGGAAGACGATGCCTTCGGGGACCCCTGAGCCGGGGCATCCTCCCTCCATGCCAAAGCAGGGGCTGGGACCCCTGTTACTGATGCTCCCAGAGGTGGGGGGACATGGGGGCCCCACCAACTCCCGGGTGGTGCAAGGCTGGCAGGAGCCCAGGGCCGGCTCTGGGTGGCTCTGAGTGGCCTTTGCCAGCAGAGGGGACTGTTGCTTGTCTCTCCGGAGGAGCTCGCCTGGAGCCTGACCCATGAGACGGCTCAGGAGAGGACATTTACTCTTCTCCTCCTTGCCCTGGCGAGGACAGATCAGGGATTCTCCCATGGGAAAACCATCATCTCTCCCGGAGAGGGAGGACCAGGAGCAAAAGCTGGCAACCAGCCTCACCCCAAATTATGTTTTCCTCCCTCTTTTGTTCACAGAAACCTCCCAAGTTTCAATTTTTAAACCTCTTCCCCTCGCCAACCCGCTGCCCTCCCCCCAGATAAATCAGCTGGGAGGAAAAAAAAATTTAAAAAGAGAAGAAAAACACTATTCCCCAAATGCTCCCAACGAAGCAATTCATAACCCCACCGTGACGGCTCGGCCGTGCGGCTGAAAGCTGTGAACGAAACCAAATGTTGAGCTGCCGCTTGCCAAGTTTCGGAGGCTGCCGGCGAAACCGGCGGCCAGCCGCGGCCGCGAGTCCCCACCGGGCTCCCGGCTCCGCTCGGCGCCTCCCACAGCGCACATCTGGAGAGAAAGAAGGTTGCAGCTGGGCACAGCTGGATGCAGCACCCCAAGGCGGGGGGGTTGGCTGGGATGATGCCCTGTGCCCCCCGCTGCCTCCCCGAGGCGGTTCTCCCTGGGCAAAGGGATGCCCAAAAAAATGATGCAAAGCTCAGCCGCGCCTTGTGCTGAGCCCAAAACTGCCCTGGCCACTGAGAGGCACTGGTGTCCCCAGTGAAACCATCACTGCCCCGGGACTGTGAGACCCTCGACGAGCCCCGCCTGGGCTCCCCGGCCCCGGGTTTTGGAGCGGCATGGTGCCAGTGAGCCACGGCGGAGGGATGCCTGCAGCCAAGCCCTCGAGGACACACACCCACCCACCACATCTCCCAGCCTCCACGCCGAGCCCCACGGCAGCCCTCTGGCACCCCTCCGGTACCCGGGCATGGCACTCAGGCTTCAGTGGGGGGATTTTCCCAGCCAACCCACACTGGCAGGGGGGGAAGCCAACCCCTCAAGCCACCCTCCCAAAGTGCAAAGAAACACCTTGTGCTTCCCCAGGGCTGAGAAATCACGGCGGCGTTTGCTGGAGCAGGGCTCAGCCCTCCCGCAGCTGGCGTCAAGCCCACGTGGGCTGGAGCCAGCCCGGCTGCGGAAGAGTTAAGCCCCGCTGCTCACCCGGGTCTCAGGGGCCTCCCACTCACCCGGCGTGGAGTATGAATAGCTGCGCTCCCCTCCGCTCCCAGCCACTCACTTCCCTCCCTGCCTTCCCTCTCATTCAGAGCCCCGGCATCCTCCCCGGCATCCTCCGGCAGCGCCGATGCTGAGCATGGAAAGTTTCGCAGGGGCGAGAGCCCTGGGCGAGGAATCGCTGCAGATGTGGGACCTCAACAAGAGGCTGGAGGCGTACCTGGCCCGCGTGAAGTTCCTGGAGGAGGAAAACGAGGTGCTGCGAGCCGAAATCCAGAGTGCCAAGGGCAGCCCCGCCGGGGACTCGTGGCGGGCAAAGTACGAGGAGGAGCTGCGAGCCCTGCGGGATGCACTGGACCATGCCTTCAGGGAGAAGTGCACAGCCGAGCTGGCCAGGGACAACCTCTACGAGGAGGTCCAGCAGGTGAAAAGCAGGTGCCAGAAGGAGCAGGCAGCCCGAGAAGAAGCCAAGAAGCAGCTGTCCTTGAGCAGGAAGGAGCTGGAGGAGGAGAGGAGAGCGCAGATCTGGCTGAAGGAGAGAGCCGTGCAGCTGGAGAAGGAGGTGGAAGCCTTGCTGGAGGTGCACGAGGAGGAGAAAGCAGGGCTGGACCAGGAGATCGCGAGCTTCTCACAGAGCCTGGAGAGCTTCCGCTGCGCGCCGGTGGCTTTCCAGCCGGTGGAGGTGGAGGACTACTCCAAAAGGCTCTCGGAGATCTGGAAAGGGGCGGTGGAGACCTACAAGACGGAGGTGTCACAGCTGGAGGGTTCCCTCTGCCAGGCCAAGGAGAACCTCTGGAAGGCGGTGGAGGACAACCAGCAGAGCCAGCTGCAGCTGCAGCACCTGGAGAAGGACCTGGCGGGGCTCAAAGCACGCAAGGAGATGCTGGAGGAGAGCCTGGCCCGGCAGTGGCAGGAGCAACGGGGGGAGGCAGAGAAGTTCCAGGTGGGTGAAGGCACTGGGGAGGTGCCTGTCCGGAGTGGGAGAGTGGCGTGCTGTGGGTGCCTGGGGGGATGCTCAGGGCACCCACCTCCTGCAGAGGGATGGGGGAGGTGGATAGCAGGAGGCAAGATGGAGGGACCAGGGGAGGGATGGATGGTGGCCCTGGGTGAGCTGCAGATGGAGAGGAAGCTGGGGAGGGTGGGAGGAAGAGCAGAGTAGCTCCAGGACAACCTTGTCCCCATCACAACAGGGACCCGGGGCCACCCCACTGCAGGGGAGCAGCACCCAGACAGCAGGTCCTCCCCCACCCTGCCCAGAGCTGCTGCTCCACATCCCGCTGGGCTCCAGAACCAGGGTCCCAGGGGAAAGGCAGGCCCTGCCCGCTGCCCCCCGGGTGCTGGGTGCAGGCAGCAGGGTGCAGGCAGCGGAGGGGGGTGTGTGGGGAGGATAAACTCTGACCGACTTTGCTGCAGCTGCAATGCAACAGCTGCAAAAGTAATTCAGCAGAGGGAGGTGGCGGGGGGGGGGGGGGGACGGGGCTGGAAATGCCAGGGACGGTGCAGACGCCGCCTGGGGAAGGGTCCCTCTTTGTTCCAGGTCTGGAGACTGGCCAGGGGCACCATGGAGCAGAGGGTGCCATGGCCTCAGCTGCTCACCCAAAAGATGCTTCTTTCCCATGCCGGTGTCCTGCAGTCCCAAACTCCCCCAGCCTTTCCTCCCTCCTCCAGCAGCCGCCTCCCCCCTCGCTTTTCAGCCCCGCTCCTCTTCTCGCCCCCTTCTCCCCACCTTCCGCCCCTCTATGCTAAAATCGAGAGCCAGCACCCCTCTCCCCGCAGCACCCCGAGGGGTGCTGGGTGAAAGCGAGAGCCGCCTGCGTGGTCCCACGTGCGGCAGGGCTCAGGCAGGGTCCCTGACCCCCCTCTCCGTGCCCCCCGCAGCTGGCGATGGAGGCCCTGGAGCAGGAGAAGCAGACGCTGCGGGTGCAGATCGCCCAGGTGCTGGAGGACAGGCAGCAGCTCATGCACCTCAAGATGTCCCTCAGCCTGGAAGTGGCGACCTACAGGTGAGGTCCCCGACGGGGACGAGGCTGGGGAGCAGCCCCTTCCCCGACACCCTGCACGGCAGTGGGCACAGGAGGGGGCCTGGGGCACAAGGGGGGGTCTGGGGCGCAAGAGGGGGTCTTGCACAGGGGCAGCCCATGCCCCTCTTCCAGCCCTTCCAGATGGCCCCAGACAAAGGCAGGCTGCCAGGGGACTGGGGGGACAATTAGCATGAGAATAGGGGCTGTCCCTGGCCGGCCAGAGCTGAGGGGCCTCCCCGGCAGAGCATGATGTCACCCGGCAGCGAGGACACTAATCCTGGGGACTGGGGGGGATGGGAGGGGAGGCAGGAGCAAGGGAGATCGATCCAGTCCCCTCCATCCCCCCATCGAGCCAGGACAGGGCAGCAAAACCATCTGCAGTCCCTTTTGTGCCTCAGTTTACCTGCAACGCAGCCACGGTTGCCCCAGCGGGGTGTGCACAGGGGGCAGCTCAGCTCTCACCACGGTGCAGACGCCCACCCACCCGCCCCATAGCACCCACCCCCCCGCCTCTCCTTGCAGGACGCTGCTGGAAGCAGAGAGCACCCGCTTGCAGATGCCAGCCGGGGAATACAAGCTGGCCAACGGCTTGCGAGGTAAGGGAGCACCACCGGCACCGCCGCGTCACCTCGGGGAGGGCTTCGGGGGGATGAGGCTGAATATAGACGCGAGCATTTTCCTGGCAGCGCTCGCTCGGCCACGATAGGAAGGTGCAAACAGCGGCCAGGGGCTCCTGGCACGGGTCTCACAGCCACAGCGCTGCAGATAAGGCCTTATCTGCTTCTTTGCCTCTTTTTTTAATTCCTCCCCTGCACGGGAAGGTCAGGAGTGGATCCACGTGCCCAGCGGGGCCGCGGGCTGTTGTAACAGGCTGGGGATTTCTATTTTCCTCCAAAAAAACAAAAAACCAACAAGGAAAGCCTGTCACCTGCGCGCTTCCCCCAGCAGCAAGACCTGACTGTGGCTACAGCCAGGAAGAGCATCGTCCCCACACGGTGCCGAATCCCCTGGGAGCATCGGCTGCACTCGAGGGAGGAATTTCCCACTTTCCGTGAAGGGGCTGTTTAAAAATAGGAGAGGGGGCAGCGAGAGGCACCCAGGCGGCAGGGGAGGGATGGGGGAGCCGTACGAGCGGCTTTTCGGCGGGCTCACCGCGCTCCCCCTCGCTCTTTGCAGATCTCAAGCTGGAGGTGAGCAGCGGCAGCAAGCTGGCCCCGGTGAGCGCCGAGGCCAGGCGGCTGCTGCCCCGGGACCACCGCACCAGCCCCTCCATCTTCCCCAGGGCAGAGGGGAGGGGGCAGCCAGCAAAAGCCCAAAGCAATGCCCTGACACCCAAAAGCCAGAGCCCCGGTACCAGGGAGCTCCAGAAAATCAGCTCGGTCCTTCATGCCACGGCACCGCAGGCTGCCAGCATGGCCAGGGAGGCGGGTGCCCCCAGCCACCCCGCACCGAGCCCCTCGCAGCCTGGCAAAGCCGCCCCTTCTCTCTCCCCAGAGCCCCCCAGCCCCGTGCCACCAGAGCCGGGGAGCCTGGGGGGAGAGGGTCCCGCCTGGCCAGGGGGAGATGGGGGTGAGACGAGCCAAGGGAAGGAGCATCCTCTGCTCGGAGCCACGGCAGAGACCCACGACGCCAGTGCCGAGCCCCCGGGAGTGGCACCCACCCGCAGCCTGCAGTACCCAGCCCAGCTGGTCAGCGAGGTGCTGGAGGATGCTCTCAAAGAAATGAAAGACGATGCTCAGCCCAAAGAAGAGCCCACACTCAGCGCTGCGTGGGCCCCCCGGGATGCCCGTGCCCCCAGCCCCGTTCCCCTCCCAGAGGCTTGCAGAGGGGCCAGGGGAGGGCAAGACCCCTCCGAGGGCGCCGGGACCGGGGAAGCCCCCGAAGAGGAGGAGAGGGCTGGGGAAGCCGTGCTCCAGGAGCTGGGTGCAGAGAGCAGCGCTCTGCGGGACAGAGCTCTGTCCCCGCCAGGACTGCATCCCTGCGGCACGGCTGCTTCCCTCAGTGCCGCGGTGAGCCGGGAAGAGATGGGAGTGTGGGAGGAGGAGGAGATGCCCACCGTGCTGAGCCCAAGGGAACCAGAAGTGGTGGCCCAGGAAGAGGACATGAACAGCCCTGGCCAGACGGGGACTGGCTGGGAAGAGCCAGAGCGAGGGGAGGACGAGGTGGAGATCCCAAGCATGGAGGCATCACACCCCTCGGAGGATGAGGAGGAGAGGGGACCCCGCAGCCCCTGCGGGGAGGACGGTGATTTCCAGGGTGAAGAGATGGATGCACAAGAAGTGGAGTCCCCGCAAAGTGAAATTGAAGCTACTCGTGCTGTCCCTGTGGAAAGCCACCTGGTTTTGCCCATGGAAAGTCACCTGGAAGAGGGGCTTGTTGATAGAGAGCAGGAAAAATTTGAGCATCAGGAAATGCCTGTGTGCGAGACGGATCTGGATGCAGAGGAGGAAAGCGGCCAGGAGACGTGCCCAGGGCAGGAGACATGCCCGGAGCAGGAGCCCTCGATCATCCATGAGGCCATCCCAGCAGAAGAGGCTTCATCGGGGGCTGAGGAAGATGCCATGGGAGGAGAGGACCCAGGTAGAGCAAAAGATGGTGAGGGAGAAAAGGGAGAGGCCAGCAGGGAGGCGCTGGGAGGAGAAGATCCCCAGGCAGGAGAGGCTGTGGGACCTGAAGCCATGGGGCAGGAGAGCGGAGCCCAGGAGGAGCCTGGGGACCTGCAGGAAAGTGGCTTTGTAGAAGAGGTGCTGGAGCAGGAGGAGCTGGAGCCAGAGCTGGGACAGGAGCCCTGGGGTGGGAGGGACGATGGCAACAGCCAAAAGCCCCATCCAGAGGACTGGAAGGTGACAGCAGAGGACACAGAGGGGGCTCTGGGGCCAGAAGAGCCAGCCTGGGCAGATGACACCCCTACGGGTGCAGGAGGGCTGGAAAGCGAGGGCAGACACAGCATGTCACCAGCAGAGCTGGAGGAGACCCAGGAAGATGATGAAGATGCCGAAAGCCAGGGGATGAGCCAGGAGCAGCCACTGCTGGAGGCTGAGCCGGCACCAGGGCTGGTGAGGGATGAGCAGGAGGGCACCGCAGGGCAGCCCACATGGGCACCCACGGATGCCCCCGGGCAAGGGGACAGCCAGGAGCCGGCCGAGGCTCCGGAGGAGTCGTGGGAGGTGCAGGATGAGGATGCTGACGATGAGCTGGGCTCAGAGCCGGGGCAGCTGGAGAGCAGCAGCACCGGCCACACGGCACTTCAGCAGGTGGCGGGTGCCGGTGCCGAGAGCGGTGAGTCGGCGGAGGAGGATGCTGGGCGATCGGGAGAGCTGGAGCAGGCGCCGGGGACGGGCAGGATGGTGGAGCTGGAGGACACGCTGCCAGACAGCACGCCCTTGCACCTCTACGAAGGGGAGATGGTGGCTGTAATCGCACCCGGCCAAAACCCTCCAGAGACTGAGGAGACCACAGAGACCGCCCCCACATCCGAAATAGCTGCGGAGGATGAAGGATGGCTGGAAGGCGGGGACAAGCCACCAACTCCCACCGTGCCAGAGAGCCACGAAGAGGAGGCAGGGATTGAGGTAGCCCCTGCTGTAGAGGGTGCTGAGGAGGAGGAAGGCTATTTCATGGTCTCTGCTCCCAACCAAGAGATGTCCAGCTCGGAGGAAGCCGAAATCTCTGAGGACTTTGAAGAAATTAAAGTTGAAACAATCGAAGCCAGCAAAGATGATCTGGAAGCTCCTGGAGAAGCATCTCCGGTGCCAGAGGACGAAGGGCACTTTGAGGTGTTTGTTGGTGAAGCAGGTGAAGATGTGAAGATGTCCACAGAAGAACCTGAGATGCCAAAGGATGAGGATGAGGAGGATGCTGGGGGTTTTACTGCCGAGCTGGAGGAAGGTCAAGCTGTGCCCGAGGCAGATCCCCAGTCCCCTGGGGCCGTGGGGCCCTTAGCAGGAGGTGCTGATGAGTCGGCCGAGGGTGCCGCGGGCTCCGACGTACAGGAGGGACCAGGGTGCTCGGAGGGCTTGGCCACCGAATCGGTCGAGGAGCTTGACGGCACGGTGGAGCCGGAGAGCGATGCCAGCAGAGCCGAAACGCTCCCAGGCTGTGACCTGGGGCTGGTGGGGCAGCAAGAGGAGGAGGAAGAGGAGGAGGAGGAGGAGCCCATCCCTCCGGTTGGGCTTCAGGCGCAGGTGATGGCAGTTTCTCCGCTGCCTGACCAAGCAGAGCAGACATCGGATGAGCAGCCGTCTGTGGAGGAGGAAGCACCGGACGGTGACAGCCCTCCCCTGGCCGGGGACGAGGAGCCCCCCGAGGCTGACCCACCTCAGCCAGTCTCTGCATCAGAGCAGGGAGGTTTTCTGGAGGTGATTAAAGAACCCCCAGAGGTGGATGACCTCTCTGTAAAGATGCCGGCAGACGTCATGAAAGACTCTGATATTTTGGAAATTGTCGAGCAAGCCCTGGAGTTCAACCAGGAGGTGGTGATGGGGGCGAGGGCGGCCGAGGGTGGGCAGCGAGATCCCAGCAGGACCGAGCTACACCAGGACACTGGGGAAGACTCCCTGCCCACCTCACCCAGCGAGGAGGAGCCGACGGTGCAGGAGGTACCAGCAGATGCAGCACCGGGGACAGAGGGTCCGGTTCGGGCTGAGAACGGGCTGCACCGGGAGGCCAGCCTGGAGGACCTGACCGAATTCACTGAGGAGGTGCTGAACGGCATCGCCGGCGTGCCACCGGCACAGGAGTTCCCTGCGGAGACCACAGACCCCACCGCAGTGATGCCACCACAGCTCCCTGCTCCTGGAGATGCCACCCCGCGTGGCAAGCACGGTGGGGCCGACACCGTCCCCATGCCGTCCTCTTTGGGGGATGACGTCTTGTGCCTCACGCCTGACCAGCCGCCAGCGTGCCGGCTGAGAGCCGAGCAGGAGCCCTGGTCCTCGGGGGACGAGTGACGACGGCGGGGGGGGACCCCTCCGGTAGCCCCCTCCCTGCCAAAACCCAGTACCCTCACTTCTCCCACCCTCCCATCTAACGCTTCTCCATCTCCTTACGATTTTTAACATATCTGTGTGGAGTTTTTGCACCCCTTTTCAGAGTGAAGAACCACCAAGCTCAGTTCCTTCCCCCCCCGCCAGCCCCCCAAATTTGCATGCTTGCTCTGGGACCCCAGCCTCATTTTGTGCCCCCTCTGGGTGGGTTGCTGTGGCTGTATTTAATTTAAACCCCATGTTTCCCCCTTCCCTGTGATCTCCTCCCTTCAGCTCCCCCCCACCCCAGCACAACCACCCCAGGAAGACCAGCTGGAGGCTGGGACCCCAACACACTGCACCCCGGGACCCAGTGCCTTGGGGCAAGGGCACCCCGGGGTCCCCAGCCCCAACCCACCGATGCTCGCGGGGCTGACCCACGCCTTGACGTTAATTTAATAAAGCCTCATCCTCCTGCTTGGACCCGCTGCAGCCTGGCTCTCTTCATTCCCGTTCTCTGGGGGGACAGGAGGGGAGGGGGCAGCAGACCTGAGGCAGGGCTGGGGGGGGCAGGGGAGGGCATGGCTTGGCGGGGGGTTGCACTTCCAGGCTGCTTTGTGCCAGGAAAGCATGCCTGGGGCCATCCGTCAGCATGGGCTGTGGACAGGGTCCCCAGGACGATGCTCACCCATCCCCAGGGCAATGTACCTCCCTGGGGCGATGCTCCCCCTTCCCTGGGGTGATGCTCCCCCATCCCTGGGTTGAGGCACCCCCCTGGGGCGATGCTGCCCCATCCCCAGGGCCCTGCGGATGCCGCTCAGGGCTCGCCGCTGGCCGGGCACTTCGCCGCCCGGGCTGGCCGGCGGGAGCGGGACGCGATGCCAGCCCACCCCATCCCCGTGCCAGCACCTTCAGCAATGAGCCAGCAAAACCAGCTGCTATTCCTGCTCGCATCGGGCAGGCTGCCCGCGGGACAGCCAGCAGCCGCACAGCCCCGGGAGCCGCTGGGTGCCCCCGGCATCGCAGCGGGGACCCCGTCACCCCGGCCGAGGCGGCTTAGCCCCTTCTCCCAAAGGGTGCTGGGCTACGAGGAGCCAAGGGGGCTCAATCACCCCGTTGTGCGGCCGGGCGTGGGGACGGCACAGGAAGAGCCGCATAAATCAGCCTCCGGCCAGAGAATGGGCTCCTTTATGCCGGGCAAAGGGCTGAGTCACCCCAGGCAAGGGGACAAGAGGACCCGGGTGGCCACGGCATCCCTGGGGACCGACAGCCTCGCACCCACGGGTGCACTCAGCATCGCTCCTTGGGTGCTCGGGGACTGGCTGCCCGCCTGGCTGGCCCCGCCGCTCGCCCACGCGCCAGATTTAGCCCGGCCATGCCCGTGCCAGTGCCCGGGGATGCTCGGAGCCAGGGACCGATAAGGACCCAACGTTTATCTGCCTTCCTCCATGTGAAGCCCCCGGCCCCCTCCCCTGCCCGAAGGCGACGGTTTCCTTTTAAGGCTAAACTCCAACGGATCCAAACACTGTAATAAAAAAAAATAACCCCTCCGATTAGTTTAATCAGGCGCCGAGCCTGTGTTCAATCAGCCCTTGGCCCGAACGCACCCCTCCGGTGAGGCCTGGGCAGCGTCATCCCCGTCGGCGGCCGATGGCAACTCCAGTAATGCCCCCCCCCAGACCCGCTGTGTCCCCCCGAGTGGTGCCCCGAAAGCAGGGCTGACTGAACGCTGGGGTCCCCGGGCGAGGAGGGGCGGCAGCGGGATGCTGCGGAGGAGCTTCGCAAAGCGGGGGGTGACATTCCTCCCGAAATTAATCCACATTCCAGCCGGTGCTGACAAAGCGACGAGGGGGGACAGATGGTGGGGGGGAGGGGAGCCCCTTCCTCACCCTGAGGAGGAGGAGGAGGATGGGAGAAGGCTGCTGAGGGCTGGGGGTCACCCGGCGGGGTGGGGATGGCTGCCGGGTGCTTTGCAAACCCCGAGGGCTGCAGCCCGGAGAGCAAAACCCCAGCAATGCTCAGCTGCAGACTGCAAGAAATGCACGAGTGAGTGTGCATCGGCGGGACCGAGTGTGTCCCCAATGGGACTGAACATGTCCCCAGTGGGACCAAGTGTGACCCCGATGGGACTGAGTGCGACCCCAATTGGACCAAGTGTGTCCCCAGTGGGACTGAGTGTGACCCCGATGGGACTGAGTGTGACCCCAATGGGACTGAGCATGTCCCCAGTGGGACCGCATGTGTCCCTGATGGGACTGAGTGTGACCCTGACAGGACCAAGCACGTCCCCGTGGGATGAAGCCCATCCGCGATGGGACCGCATGTGCCCTGATGGGACTGCGCGTGCCCAGGTCCCCCCAAGCCGGACCCCAGTGCAGGGCTGCAGCTCGGATGCCCACCAGACACCCCCTGCCCCAGACCAAACCCCACCCGGTTCCAACCCACCAGCCAAGCACGCGCAATCTGATTTTGGGGACCACGCTGCTTTCGGGGGACAGAAAGATAAGCAGAGGTGCCAACCCTGCACCCAAAACCTGCTCACGTGCCCAGATGGAAGCACCGTGCCAGTGCACATGTGCGTGCTAAGGGGTGCAAAGTCGGGGTGCAGGGGTTCCCGGGGGCCGCAGTCACGGAGGGGGCTGTGTGGGGCTGGCCATCCTGGTGCTTTAAGAGCCCCCCACAGCCCCCCGCAGCCTGGCCCCCCGCCAGCCGGGGAAGGGTTTTGTTTCCTTTAAGGCTGGGCAAGAGGGGGATTTCAATGGAGCCCACACAAAAACTCCCTGTGGGGTGAGCCAGCGCCGGGACGGGGAGGGGGGGACGAGGCGGGATGACCTCAGCGATGACTTCATTCTGCTTGCAGCTCCCAAAAATCATGGGAACCTTATAAGGAAAGGACTAAAAATACAGCTGGAGGGGCGCGGGCAGCCCCTGCTCCCCCTCCTCAAAATGAGCCCTTGGAGATGCTAAATCTGGGCAAGCAGGAGCCACGCTGGGGCCACCAGTGCCCCGGGGCTGTCCCCGAGGGGGACGTATGATGGGGACAATCAATGGGGACCCAAAAACCCCCACGGGAGAGGCAGGCTGGTCCCCCACGCGAGACCAGGGCAGGGATGCGGGCAGTGGGTGTCCCCCCAGCAAGGCATCGCCTTCCCCAGCCAGCACCGTCCCTTCCCGCGACACCCCCAGGGACGTGCCGGGGGGGGTGGGTGGCTCGCCCACCCCCCTCCCCTGCCCTTCACCCAGGTCAGACACCCCCCAGGAATAGCTCCCGCCAGCTATAATAAGCTCCATCCCGGTTTTGGGGGCTCGCCCAGCTGCCGGGTCGTGACCCCTCCGGCAGCACCGTGCCCCAGCGCCGCGACAGCTGCTGCCAAATCGGGGCGACGCGGATGCCTGCGGCCGAGCCCCGCGGCACGAGCCCCGCCGGGAATGCACGCCTGGGGCCGTCCGTCAGCATCAGGGAGGATGATGGGGTCCCTGAGGCGATGCACCCCCATCCCTGGGGCAATGCCTTCCCCCCCCCCGGGTGCCAGGCTGCCGCAGGGCTGACCCCCATCCCCACGATGCTCCCTTTGCACCAAAACGGTTGGAGGAAAACGGGGGAACTGGGACACCCACCTGCCACCAACCAGCACCCCCAAGACCCCCTTCCTCCACCCCAGCCCCAGTAAACGCAGCCCCAGCAGCGCCGCGGAGGGCCACAGCACCCATAAACACGGCGCAGGATGTGGCACGCAAGCAGTGGTCCGTCACCAGTAATTAAGTGGGGGCGTGGGGTAGGAGCGGTACGGGAAAAGGGCTGTGGCGTGGGAAGCAGCCCAGCCGGCTCCCGACACGTGCGTGCCAGCACCGTGCCTCAGTTTCCCTTCTCATCCAGCCTGCCACGGGCCAGCCGCAAGTGGGAAGGGGCTGAGCTGGTAATGGGGAGAGGGGAATCACCCCCCCACAGGGCACCCCATCATCCCAGGGCACTCAGCTGCACCCTCCCCGTGCGAGCCGAGGGGCACCTGGGATGGGGGGCAGCGGGCGCAGGAGGTGACTCACCCCCGGACACGGCGGCCGGAGGAAACGCCGACAAAGCAGCTCCTTCCTCGCGGCGCAGCCGGTCGCCGGCATGCAGGTGGCACCGGGACAAACAGTGCTGTCCCCCACGCCCCCACCCCCCCCCGACCCCGACCCCCCCGGGCCAAACCCGCCGTGGATCCAGACTTTCGGGATCAAATCCGCCGCGGGCCCGGTGGACCCAGACCCGGTGCCCACGGGAGGTTTGCGGCACGGTGCCAGGCGAGGGTCACGCTGTTGGTGACAGGATGTGACCACGGCCAGCCCTGAGTCACCGCGATGCCAGATCCGGCCCCGGGTAGGGATGGGAAGGTCCCTTGGATCCCAGTTTGGGGACCATGTGACCAGTTTGGGCACCCCCTGCCCAGTTTGGAGACTGCGTGCACAGTTTGAGGACCCCATTCCCAGTTGGGGGACCCCATTCCCAGCTGGGGGACCTCATTGCCAGTTTGGGGACCCCATGTTGGACCCCACTCCCAGCCCCTCGCCATCGATCAGCCGACAGCGGCGGCTTCTTGCAGGAATTTGACCCAAATTCCCCCCCCCGAGCAGGTGGGATGAGGGTTGTGAAACCCCAGCGGGGCGACAACTGCCCGGTGGGGTTGGGTTTCGGGGTGGGGGGGTTGGGGGGAGATTTATCGCCTCCAGGTTCATGGGACCCCCCCTGGCATTGCCCGGGGCGCTGCTGCCGCCCCCCGGCGTGGCTCTGGGGGGGGCAGGGCCGCCCCATGGAGGGGAGCAGAGAGGGGCCCGGCTGCTTGCCCAAACATGGCCAATGATTTCGGGGGGGGTGACACAGGAGCTGGCTCGAGGGGCGGTGGAGGGGGGGCCATCGGGGGTGGGGGTGCACCCTGTGGGGGGCACCCACACCCCACCACGACCCCAGCAGCACCACCCCAATGTCTTCCTCCTCTTCCTCTTCCCAGGGGTTTGTTCCTTTGTAACCATGGGGACATAGGACCCCCCCCAAACCCCTCCCTGCTGTTGGCAAACCCCCCCCCCCCCCCAAAAACAAAAAAGCCATTTTGGGGAGAGGGGGCACAACCAGGCACCTCCCCAGAAAGGCTCCCGGCTGGGAGCACAAGCGCACCCCCAAAAGCCTCTCCCCGTTGGGGAGCACCAAGCAGGAGAGGGCAGGGAACCCCCCCCGGGGGTCCCCCCATCTCGGGGACCCCCTTCCCGCTGGATCGGGCCCCGCGGGGGGGCGGATCGGGCCCGCCGCGCACCACGCCGCCCCCTGCAGGACGGCCAGAGACGTTCGGAATTCCCACTCTTTCTTCTGATTGGCCACACGGCTGGAGCCAATAAGACGAGGAGGTGTCGGCCTAGGAGGCGGACCCGGTGCAGTATCGCAGCCAATCGAAAACCGAGGATGTGCTCTGCCTCCCGAACCGGCCCGGAAAAGGCAGGAACCAATGAGAGTCGGGGCCAGAGGGTGGGGGGGAGGGGCTGAAGGAGTGACGACCAATGGAAGCGGCGCAGAGGGTGGAGGGGGCGGTCCCGACGGGGCCGCTCTCAGCCAATGGGAAGCTCGGGGGACGGGCCCCGGTTTCCAGAGAGTTCGGAGAGGGGAGCGGAGCGGAGCGGCGGTGAGTGGGGGGCGGCGGGCCTCGACCCCCGACCCCCGACCCCTGACCCCGACCCCCGCGGACCCTGGGGGCCGGCACCCCGCTCCCCGCCCCGCCGGGACCCGCGGGGACCCCCGGGAGCGGGGCCCGGGGCCTGTCAGCGGCGGGTACCCGACCGGGGGGGGGCAGGTAGGGTTGGGGGGTGCTTCTCGGGGAGGCGCTTTGGGGTGGCCCCCCCCGCACCGGTGACCTGTTTTGGGGTGTCCCCGCGCCGTGGGTGCCCCGCGGAGGGGTTGCTGGTCGGCCCCGACGCCCGGCCGGCGCTGTCACGTCTCAGGGACCAGGGTGTCACATCGCCCACGCACACCCCGCCGACATCCCCCACCCCCGACACCCCACACCCCAGCAGCCGCCCCCCGGTTTGGGCTCGGAGGTGTCCGGCGGGGAGGGGGCACCACCCCCGAGGCCCCGGGGAGCGGCCCCAGCGGGTCCGTGTCACCCCCCGCCCCACGCGGGACGTGTACGTGGGGGCGCCAGCCCCGTGGGGGCCCCGACCCGGTGGAGTTTGTCACGAGGAGCCCCTTATTTACCTCCTGCCGGGGGGGGCCGGGCGCTTCCCCGTGTCCCCCCCCGCCCCGTGTCACAAGATAAACACGTCCACGCCCCGCGTGGGGCTTATCGGCCGCCGGCACATTGCCCGGGGTGGGGGGCGGCGGCGTGGGGGGGATCCTCCGCCATCCCCCACACCCCCAGGGTGCTACTGCTGCGGGGAAACTGAGGCAGGGCTGCAGGAGCCGGGTGCGGGGTGGCTCCGCAGGGGTAAAACCCCTCGGGGGGGTGCCGTGGGTGGGGGGGGTCCCAGGCCAGGGGAAGGTGGTGTGGGATGGGGAGGGGGCGCAGGCCTGGGTCTCACGGTTTTCTCCTCTCGCAGCACGTCAAGAAGTGAGGAAGATGGTGAAGGAGACGGGCTACTACGACCTGCTGGGCGTGCGGCCGGGAGCCAGCCTGGATGAGATCAAGCGGGCGTACCGGCGCCTGGCGCTGCGCTACCACCCCGACAAGAACCCCAGCGAGGGCGAGCGGGTACGTGCGGCCACCCCCGGTACCCACCCAGCTCGCTTTCCCCCCTGTCTCACCTGCTTTCCCCCCCCTCCCCAGTTTAAGCAGATCTCCCAAGCCTACGAGGTGCTGTCGGATGCCCACAAACGGGCGCTCTACGACCGCGGCGGGGAGCGGGCCATGAAGGAGGGCGGCCTGGGGAGCCGAGGAGGAAGCAGCGGATTCGGTTCCCCCATGGATATCTTTGACCTCTTTTTCGGCGGGGGAGTGCGTATGCGCAGCCGAGTGGACAGGCGAGGTACGGGGGATGACGGACCCGCCAGGACCCCGGGTGCCATGGCACAGGGGATGCCAGGATCCGGTTGGCGGCGCACAGGCCACCTCCCTCCCCGCGGCGCACGGCCTGACGGGGTTCCTCGTCATCCTCATTACTTTCTCTGTTTGCCCCTCTTCAAAGGGCCCTTCCCTGTCCCTGTCCCAGCTTTCCCCCGCCGTCCCCAGGGCTGGGGCTGAGTCAGCCCAGCGCTGCCCTCGGCTCCCCGCGAGCCCCGGGGGAGGCTGCAGCGAGACGCAGGGCGTGCAGGGCCGCTCCGGTGACTGTACAGATGTTTTTGGCCTGGGTCACAGGGAGAGAGGGTGACTCGCCACGGTGTTTCTTGCTGAAGTGGCACGATTTAATAGTAGGGCAATTAGGAGGCCAAGGGGAGCGTCTCGGCGACTCCAAGCAGAGCCTCTCCGGCCGGGTTGAGGCGATAAGCAGCTGGAGGGCAGCTGGGCGACGGAGGGTACTGGGGTAGGGGCTGTGCCCGACCCACACTGGGGACGCGGGGCTGCCCCGGGGCAGCTGGCAGGTTCCAGGCTTGGAGGCATGAGGAGATCCCTGCTAGAGGTTCCTCCAAGCCCTCGCGCCAAGCCTGGCTTAAAGCTGTTTCTGTTCCTGCCGCCGCCCCTGAGGATTAAGCGGGAATAGCTCTGGAGGGAAGCTGTTGGCCACCATTCCTTGTCGAGGACCAGTGACGCCGAGCCGCGGCGGCCAGCGTCCATCTGGTCGCAGCTCCGGGGGCGGCGTGTGGCCGGGCGCTGATCCGGGGCTCTCCCTTCCGTCCGTCCAGGGAAGACGGTGGTGCACCAGCTCTCGGTGTCGCTGGAGGATCTCTACAACGGCACCACGCGCAAGCTGTCCCTGCAGAAGAACGTCATCTGTAGGAAGTGTGGAGGTGAGGGCCGGAGGGGCCAGGGTGCCCGGGGGTCCTCCCCAGCGCCGCAACCCGGCTCCTCACCCCTCTGCCTCCGTTCACCGCAGGCTGCGGGGTGCGGAGGGCGCCCAGAGGAGGTGCCCCAAGTGCCACGGCTCGGGCATGGAGGTTCGCATCCACCAGCTGGGGCCCAGTATGATCCAGCAGATCCAGACGGTGTGTTCGCAGTGCCAGGGCCAGGGCGAGTGGATCCGGCCGCGGGACTGCTGCCTCACCTGCAACGGCCGCAAGGTCGTGCGGGAGAAGAAGATCCTCAGCGTTCACCTGGATAAAGGTGAGACGGGGCCACGTAGGGAGCGGGGGTCGCCCCCAAAGTGTCCCCCGCGCCCTGAGCTCTCCCCACGCTCCCCGCAGGCATGAAGGATGGGCAGAAGATCACCTTCCACGAGGAAGGGGACCAGGTTCCCGGCCTGGAGCCTGGGACATCATTATCGTCCTGGATCAAAAGGAACACCCCCGTTTTCCGACGCAGCGGTGACGACCTCATCGTCAAGAGGGAGATCAGCCTGGCAGACGCCTTGTGTGGCTGCCGACAGGTCATCCGCACCCTGGACAACAGGACCCTGCTTGTCTCCTCCCAGCCAGGTGGGCTGGGATGGGGCGGGGGGCTCTGCGAGGAGCCGGGGGGTGCCGGGAGCCGCTGGGCACAGCAAGGTGACACTAATCTCTGTCTCAGGTGACGTTATCCGACCCGGGGACCTCAAGTGCGTCCCCAACGAGGGGATGCCCGTCTACAGGAGCCCCTTCCAGAAGGGAAAACTCATCCTGCAGTTCCAGGTGAGGAGCTGGGGCCGGGTGGGAGCCGGTGTCCCCCCTCCCCGGGGTCCCTGCCTGTCCATCCAGCGCCTTCATCTCCCCCCTCCGGTCGCAGGTGAAGTTCCCCGAGCCCGGCTGGCTCCCCACCGACCGCCTCCGCCAGCTCCAGGCCTTCTTCCCGCCCCAGGAGGAGGTGATGGCCACCGAGGACACGGAGGAGGTAGAGCTCAGCGACTACACGTCCCACAGCGGGCCCGGCCGACGGCCCTACACCGGCGAAGCTTACCACGAAGACGACTTTGAGGATGGCATGCGCCAGCACGTCCAGTGCCAGACCTCATAGCCGGGGGGGCCGGAGCCCCCCACCGCGGGCGGCAGCCGGGCTCATCCCACGGGGGGCCGCAGGGCCAGGGCCGCTCGGCGGGGAAGGAAGGGGGCTCGGAGAGCCGTCATCACGTTCAGGGATGTACATAGGTCGCCTTTCCGACAGCACTTAACCTCCCTCGCCCCCCTCAGGGAGCCGGGCAGGGGCTGCCCTGCTCTGGGGGGACCCCCGCACCCTGCTGCCAAGGGACGAGGCCCCTCTTTCACCTGCCCGCAGGAGGGAGCCACGTCCTCCCTCCGGCTCCATCTCCCGTGTTGGCAGAGGAGCCGCCGCCGCTGCGCTGGCCGTGGGCTCGGTGGCCAAGTCCAGCCGTTGGCAGCCCGGCGGGAGCGTCCTGCCCTGGACTGATGACGAGGAGGAGGGGGGGCTGACCTTCCCCGCCCCGCCTCAGTTTCCCCATCTGCGGTCCCGGTGGGACAGAGCTTCCACAGGAGCTAATTTGGGGAGGGCAGGAGTCCCCTGCCGGGGTCCCTCAGGGTGCTGTCCGGCCCCACGCCATGGGGTGCCGCTGCCCGGGCCCCCCGAGGTCCCTTGCTTTGCCCGTTTCTTTCCTTGCTGGAGCCGGGGTCAGGCCTGGGGAGCAGAGGGGGTTTCTCTTTTCTCTTTGCACAGAACAGAAGGGGTGTTTCGGGGGTGGGGGGAGGGAACCCATCCCTTTAATTTATTTTTGGAAGAATTTAAAAATATTTTTTTTTTTTTTTGGTTTGGAAGGGGGGAAAGACTTTGTACATGGCATTAAAAGCAAGTCCCGAGCCCGAGTGGCCGCGTGTTCCCGCAGCGGGGCCGCGCTCCCTGCGGACAGGACGGCGGGGAGCGGGCGGTGACTCCTGCGCCCCGCTTTGATGTGCCGGGGCGTGCCTCAGTTTCCCCGGCTTTGCACAACAGGGAGGTGACGCACAGGGCTCGGCCGGGGCCGGCCGCCAGCTCCTGCCGCGGGTTTCTTCCCTCTTCGCCTCCTCCTCGGGCTGAGCTGGAGCAGGAGCTGCGCAAAGCCGAGGGACAGACCCCCGCAGACCCCCCCAGTTGCAGTCAGCAGCCGCTCAGGCAGGGGTCCTGTCCCCGTTCCCGCCCTCCCCAGACCCCCATCACCCCAGCTTGCCATCCCCGGCCCCCTCCCCCCCCCCCCCCCACCCGGTTCCAGCCCTCATCCCAAGTCCCCAAAATAATCCTGTGACCCTTTGCATCACCTCTGCACCCCCAGACCCCGGCATGCTGCTCCGTCCGTCACCCCCAGACACACACACACACCCCCTTATTGCACCCTTCGCATCATCTCAGCACCCCTGGAGCCTCTCACGATGGAGGCAGACCCCCCCGAAATAAACTTGGACCCCCTCTTGGGTGGGCAAGTGAGGGGGGGGGGCTCCAGGCTGCACTATGGGGCAGAACTAGGCTGGGAAACCCCCCAAAAACCGCTGTGGGTCAGCCTGCACCTTATAAAATGCCCCGTGTCCCCCTGCAATTGCAGCTGCCTGCGGAGACACCCCCATCCCTGCAGTAGGATGGGGGTGAAGCCCTGCAGCCCCTCGCCCATGGGGACCCCCAATCTGGGGATGTGGGTGGGGGCTGCAGCCGGGTTCCCCCCTCCCTTACACTGGGGCCCAAGAAAGCGTCTGGCGCCAGATGTGGCTGGAGGGGGGGGAGGAGGAGGAGGAGGCTGAGAACAATGCTGGCCAGCTGCCAGCCGTGGGGGGAGCGGGGCAGGGGGCTCCCACCACAGCCCCCAGCCCAGAGGGCAGTGGGGTGCCCTGCCAGGGGAGCGAAGGGAGCTGACGGTCACCCCCCCCCAAAAAAGGGGTGCATGTCCCCCTCCCAAGAGCTGAGAGCGGTTTTGGGGAGCTGCCCTGCCGTTGCAGGCACAGCTGCATCACCCCACATCCCACAGTGACACCCCCCGGATGACGCTCCCCTCCCATCACGCTGGGTGCGAGGCACCCTGGCCCTGGGGAAGGGGGTCCCCACTGGTGGGACCCCCCAGCCTCGGCCGGTGTCTGCCCACGTGGGCGCCATGTGCCGCAGCGCGTCGGGGCAGGCGGCCTCGCTGACCCACCGGCGCGACGCCCCCGCCACCGTGTCCCCCCCACCCCACCGCGTCCCCCCAAGCCCCTCGGCGATGGCATTGCCGAAGCCATGCACAACGGGGACCCCCCCAGAAAACCCCATTCTAGTGAGCGGGGGATGGGGGGAGCTCAGGGGTGAAGACCCCTCCCCAAGCCTGGCACTTCCCCGGCCCCTAGCTCATCTGCTAGACCCCGAAATGAGTGGGTATGGGGGGGGGGCCCTGTGCTGGGGGGGTCACAGTGAGCGTGGACCCCCGGCGCCATCCAGGGTGGGCACTGACCCAGCCCAGAGGGTGCCAGGGGGTGGTGGAGGGGGTGACCCTGGCCCTGGGGTGGGGGGAGTGCGGGTGGGGAGGGCAGCAGCTCCCCCCCGCCTTTACAGCAGAGTTAGGGTTGGGGTGGGGGGGCACAGCTTGGCCGGAGCTTTTCAGCCCCTTCCCAGCACTGGGGGGCTGGGGGGGAGTTACCGTTAAGCCCCCTCTCCCCCCAAGCCAGAAGCCCCCCACCCCCCGCCCCCGCATCCCAGCCGGGGGAGGGGGATGCCCCCCCAAACCTGCCCAATAAGTCCTGTCCCCCCCAAACCGAGCAGGTATTCACCATGGTGGGGACAAGAGCCAGCGTGTCCCCCCCACTTTTGGGGGGGGGTGTCAAAGCCCCCTCCCTGCTCCCTCCCAGAGGCTCTGGGGTGGGGGGGAAGGGAACACGAGGGAACCCTGGGGACCCCAAAGGGGCCACATCTCCCCCCGCCCCGCTCCCCCTCGCCAGGCCGAGCCTTCGCTTCCAGAAAAACACGTAGAAAAGCGCCGGGGCAGGGGCTGGGGGCCCCCCCGGGCGGGGTGGGGGGGGTGTGGGGGCGTTCATTACCCGCAGCACAAAGCGGGGCAGGGGGCGGGGTGGGGGGGCTGGGGCCCCGCTTTGTCTCCAGCAGATGAAAGGCAAGGGGCCAACCCAGGCCCCCTCCCCAGCCCGGGGGGCAGCGGGGGTCACCGGGGAGGATTAGTGCCGGATTAGAGGCGCCGGGGGGCACCCGAAACCACCCACGGGGTCCCATTATGGGGAGGGGGGGGGGTTGTCACAGCTCAGGGCATCCCATAAGGTTTGGGGGGGGGGGTCATTGGTGGTGCCCCCCCCCCCCGCCAGCCCCGCTCCCCCCCCCAGCAGGGGCCAGAGGAGGAATTTGCTT
This sequence comes from Phalacrocorax aristotelis, assembly GCF_949628215.1. Lineage (NCBI taxonomy): Eukaryota > Metazoa > Chordata > Aves > Suliformes > Phalacrocoracidae > Phalacrocorax > Phalacrocorax aristotelis. The sequence goes on from NC_134300.1 coordinate 1,636,584, forward strand.
TTGTTGGCAGAGCAGCAGCCACCCAGCGCCGGCACTGGGGAGGGGGGGGCCATGCAGTGGGGAGGGGGGGGCACACCCAGCCCCAGGACCCCCCCAAAACCGTGGGGCAGCACCCACAGAGCAGGATGGGGACCCCCCCTCCAGGTCTCCAGCGTGGCCGGTGGCTGTGTGTGTGTGTTGGGGGGGGGTGCAGGCAGCTGGTGGCCCCAAGGACCATCCAGATGTGACACCCCCCCCAATCTCGGGGTACCACGGCCCCCCCCCCGTGCTCCCCCCAACCCTGGGGGCTCGGAAGAGAGACAAATTGGAGCCGTCCCCAGGGCAGCCGGGGAGAAAGAGGATATTCCTCCGGCGGGGCGAAGCGGGAGGGTCGGATTCGGGGGGGGGCGGGGGGCTGGTTTCCATTACCGGCTGCTCCCGCCCGGTTGTGGCTTGTGCCAGGTCTCGGGGGGGGGTGGGGGGGGGGGGGGGCGGGAAATGGTGGGTTTGGGGGAGAGGGGAGGGGGCCGGGGCCGGCGGGTCCCGCCAGGCCCGCCGGTGATGCCGTCTGGTCCCCGTTACGGGGCGGGACGTCGGGAGAGCCGCGCTGCGGCTTCGGCAGCGGCTCGGGAACGGTGATGGGCGCCTGCCAAGCGTCCACCTGGAGATACCGGAGCCTTCGGCCTCCTCCTCCTCCTCCTCCTCCCTGGGGAAGGTGTAATTACACCCTTCCCGCTGCTCCTGGCGGTGCAGCATCCCGCCCGGGGCGTGGGGGCAAAGCCAACCCCAAATCCTGCCCCCACCCACCCCCCCAGGGCCACTCACTGCTGTGTGTCCCCCGCCAAGCCAGGGCAGGAGGGGTGCCGGGTCCCCATCCCCCTCCCCCCATCACCCCAGTGGCACCCCAAGGCTCAGCGGGACCCCAGTGCTGGCGGGGGGGTGGGGTGGGGGGGGTGGGTCAGTGCCCCCCGGCCGAGGGGTCCCAGCCCACCCTGGGGAGCAGCTTCGCTGCAGCTCCCGAAATAAGGGGGGGAGCTAAGGCTGGGGGGGGGGGGGCACGGGGAACGGCTGCACCCCCCCCATCCCCGGGGTCCCCCTGCACCCCAACCCCCCCTGCACCGCTGCGGGCTGACACCCCCCCCCCCCCGGGGTGAGTAATGCCGCTTCATGGCGGGCAATTAGCAGGCAGCACCCTAACGAGCGGGCCAGGGAGCCACGGCCCGCCCGGCAGCACCCATGGGTGCCCCGGCGCCTCCAGCCGAGCGGGGAGAGGGTCTCACTCCCCCTCCTTTTACCAGAGCTGATGCTGAATCCAAAGCGTGAGCCCAGCCCCACGCCGCCCTCCCTGCCCCACGGCTGCCCCTCGCTTCCCACGCTTGAGACACGCCAACGCGGCCGCCGCCTTCGCCCCCGGCCCCTTGCGCAAGGGCTGCGGTGCGGGAGCGGGCTGCGGTGCGGGAGCCGTGCGTGTGCCTGCGGGCCGGGAGGGGACGGGCAGCGCCGGCGGGCTGGGGGGGTTGGAGGCTATTTATTGAAAAGAGGAGGGAGGTGGCGGGGACAATCCCGGGGTGGGGGGGGCGGGGGGGGGGTTCGGTCCCGGAGCTGCAACGGCCGCGGGTGCCACCGGCTTCGGGTGGTTTGGTGTTTCCTTCCGATACAATATTCACAAATAAATACTGGGGAGGGGGGGAGCGAGCGCAGCCCCGGGGCAGGGCGAGGGCCAGGGGGCGCATTAAACAATTAAAAAAAAAGAACCATAAAAATAAGAAAAAAAAAAAAAACCAAATCAAACTGAACCAAAAACAGTTAAAACCAACCCAAAGGTCCAGGGAGGCGGCTGCGTTACCCCCCCACCGCGTCGCCGGCGCCTCTCCAAAAACCGGGCGCTTTGTCCGCGCCGAGGGCGGCAGCAGAACGGGGCCAGAAATCGAGATTTTCCACCCCCAGAGAGACCCCCGCGCGCGGGGGGGGGGGGTGCGAAAAAACTGTGTTGTTCCCCCCCCCCCCCCCCCAAGAAAAAGGGGTTTCTCTGATTTAACCCAGTGGGAAGACGCGACCCCCTCCCCGTGGCTGTGGGAGGAGTGGAGGGGCCCGGAGGGGACATAGAGGGGGGGGTGATGGGGGCTGGGGAGGGGGGACACGGGGCTGGGGAGGGGGGTTGGGGGAGGACGGGGACACCGGCGCGGTGGCGGGGGGTCAGCGGAGCGGGGTGGGGGGCGTCACTCCCGGACGTAGACCCTGGTGCAGACGACGTCGTCGGCTGTCATCGTCTGCAAGGAGGAGGGGGTCAGGGTCACGGCTGTGGCCCCCACCCCACCCAACCCCCCCACCCCACAGGAGTTTCCCAGCATGCACTGGGGCAGAGATGCCCCCCCCCCCCCCCCATCCTCACCAGGATGAGCTCCCCATCGTTGGTCATCTCCCTGGACCAGCCCGTCTTGGGCCCTTCGCCCTTCAGCAGCCGCTGCTCACACACCATCTTGTTCTCGCTTTCCCACTTGGCCAAGCTCTGTGGAGGGGGGAGAGGGGGACGCTGCGGGAGGGGGGAGGGGGGACACCCCGAGAAACCCCCGCGCAGCCCCCGCAGGCAGGACCATCCATCACCGCCCGCCCGGAGATGGATGGGGCCATTTGTTCCCCGGCGCTGACAGTTGCTGGGGCTCATCTGTCACCTGGGGGTGGGGGGGGGGGGTGCAGGGAGAGGGGATGGGGCGCAGCGGCGCCCGGCAGGCGCGGGGCGGGAGAGGGGGACCGGCTCCCAGGGGACAGCGTGTGGCTGCGTGCGCGCCAACACGCATGCGCACGTGCAAACACGCGTGCGCGTGTAACCGCGCGCAGCAGTGAGTCCTCCTGCCCTCGTGCAAAATGCAGGTGCAAAGTCCCGCGGGCACGCATGCGTGCATGCACATGGAAGTTGTGCACACACGTGCAACCGTGCGTGGCGTGCACATACAGACACACACGTATGCATGCACGCGAGCGCTCCTGCCCTCGTGCAAAACGCGTGCGCATGCACGCAGGTGTCTGCACGCATGCCCACGCACACGCGGGCTCCTGTGCGTGTGTACGGTGCACGCACACGCGTGAGCGAGCGCCCCTGACTCACGTATCGGGTCGGGATTTGCTCCCCCCCCGCCCCGGCGCGGGCAAGGGCTCGCCCCCACCTTGCAGGGCCGCCCGTCCACCGTCTGCTCCTCGAACTCCTCGCCGATCCGGAAGCTGATCTCGGTGGTGCGGACGGTGGTCGAGGTTTTGATGTAGAAGGTTTCCCCGTCCTGCTTGATCTCCACCGCCGGCTTCGAGGCCGCCGCCACCGCGATCTTCCTCAGCATCATGTTGACGCCTGGGGAAGGGGGTGGATGTGTCGAGCCCCCCTCCCATTCCCCGCCCCGGAGCTGCCCCTTCCCCGCGGGGGTGACCCGCAGACGGGGAGGTTAAGTGGGGCTGGATGCAGCCCCTCTCCCCTGAGACATCAGGGGGGCACAGCCACAGCCCCCCCAGTGCAGCAGACAACACATCCCAGGGGGACCCCGAGCACTGCAGGCGGCTCAGGGCAACCCATGGGGGATGTATTAGCCCCCCCCCGCCACATCTGGGCCACATCTGGCTCTCGTTACCTGGCGGGGAGGGGGGATGATGCGGGGTGGCTCCGGATACGCCCGAGGGAAGGGATGAGCGTGACGGGGAGGGTGCGGGGGCAAGGGCTCACCCAGCACGGGGTGACGGCGAGGACGAGGCTGGGGAGCAGCTCTGCGCCCGGTGACCTGCGTGACCCCCCACCCCACAGGGTCGTCCCCCCCCCCGCTAACCACAGGGCAGCTGGGGCTTTGTCCCCCCGTCCCCGAGCTCCCGCTCCCGGCGGTGGCTCATCCATCACAGCCCCGAGCCCCCGGCTGTCACCCGGCTCCCCAGGGAGCTGCTCTTTGGGGACATTGTTCCCGCGTCACCCGAAAGCTGCGGGTGGGCACCCGCCCAGCCCTGCTGGGAGGGGGATCGTGCCCCGGCCACCACCCCCTGCACCCCCAGAGGGGGGGGGCCTTGCAGTGAGAGCCTCCCCCCCCGATGCAGAGATGGGGGGCACACAGACAGCCCCAGCCCCACAGTGGGGACATGGGTGGGATGCGGGTGCTTGGGGGAAGCTCCGGGAGCCGAATCTTGCAGCGGGGGGTTGGACACATCCCTTTGGGGGTCCCTGCCACGACACTGCTGGTGGCTGGGTTGGGGGGGCTGGGGTCCCCACTGCACCCCCGGGTCCCTTCCCTCCCTCCCAGGCCTGCCTCACGCTGGGGTGGGTCCCCAAAACCAAGCTGTGAGCAGACAGAGCCCCAGTGTCCCCCCCGCAACGCTCACGGGCGGTGTGGGGGGGATGTGAGGAGAAACAACTCCCCCCAAAGGGAGCAAAAGTTTTTTGGTGGGGGGGAACATGATGCAGCCAGACTTGGGGTCTTGAGCTGATCCCTCCCCACCGAGCCCCTCCGCCCGGGGGGTCCGGAGGTATCGGCTTCCCCCAGAGCTGCTGAAAGGCCCGGGGGGGCTCAGGGGGGTGGCGAAGGGCAGAGCCCCCCGCTCGCGCCGTGGGAAAGGAAGAGCGGCTCGCTGCAGGCTGGCAGATTTATTTTCCTGCTGAGGTTTCTCCGAGCCAGTTTCACCGGCGGGGCTGGAAGGGGGAGAGGGGGCGAAGGGGGGGGAGAGGGGAGTGAAATCCAAGAAAGTGATAATTATACTGAAATATTTGTTACGTATCCCCTAACCTGGAAAATATTCCGCTCCGGGCAGCTCCCCGGCAGGCGAGGAGAGGGTCAGGCAGAGGGAGGTGCAGGGGGGCTGGCTCCGGCTCTGCCCAAAACCCCGGGGACCCCCGCAGCCTGTGCTCCCCACTTTCCCCCCCTGCGATGGGTTCTGGCCCCATGAGCCCCCCAAGAAACGCCAGGATCGTGGTGAGGGGCAGAGGGGACCCGAAATGAGCCCTGTGGGATGGGGGCACCCACGCAGCGAGGGTCCCGTCTGGGCTGTGAGTTTGGGGACCCCAGGGTCTGTGCCCCGGGGGGGGGGGGGGGGCAGGTGAGCCCCGGTGGGTGCCTTTAGGGTGGTGGGCACAGGGTGCTGGCGGGGAGGAAGGGGGCAGAGGGGACTGTCAAGGTAGCAGGGGGAGAATTTCGGGGTGCCCACACTTGGGGAGGCCACCACTGTGGGGAAACTGAGGCGGGGGGAGGAGGGGGGCATGTTGCCCCTCCCGTGCCTCAGTTTCCCCAGTGGAGAAGCAACACCGAGGGCTTTGCGAAAAGGGGGGAGCAGGGCGGGGGTCCCCTCCGGCACACGGCGGCTCCCTGCGATCCCCCCGAGGCTGGAGGAGGGTTTCGGAGGGCAAATGGGGGGCAGGATCCCTTGCCGCCCCCCAGCTATTCCGGAGGGGGGGGACCCCGAGTTGGGGGGAGATGGGGGTCGCACTCACCCAACGCCTTCAGCAGCTCCTCAAAGTTTTCCGAGCTCTTCATCTTCCAGTTCCCGGAGAAGTTGGGCATCGCGGCTACCGGGGCTGGCGGGGGGAACCGGGGGGGGAACCGAGGGGGCACCGAGGGGGCACCGACCGACCCCGCCGCTCCCTCCGCACCGGCACCGGCCCCGGCCCCGCCGCTCTCCCGCCCCGTCCCCGCCCGCGCCGGCCGTTTTATTGCCGGGCTGGTCCCACCCCCCTCCGCCCCCGGCCCCGGCCCCGGCCCCCCCCGGCGAGGGCTCCCCACTCACCCGCGGGGCTTCGCACCGGGAGGGCGCCGGAGGGAGCCCCCCACCCCTCTCGATCTGCCCCGGGGGGTGCGGGGTGGAGGCACCCCCAGCCGCCTGCACCCCCTCCCCCAGCAGCCCACGTACCCCCAAGCTTCCTGCACCCCCCTAAACTGCCCACAACCCCCCGAGCAGCCAGCACCCCCCCTGAACTGCCTGCAATTCCCCCTAAACTGTCTGCACTCCCCTGAACTGCCCACATCCCCCCCCGAGCTGCCTGTACCCCCCCTATAATGTCTGCACCCCCCTTGAATTGCCCACAGCCCCCCAAACTGCCCGCATCCCCCCCTGAGCTGACTGCACCCCCCAAACTGCCCGCACCCCCCCCGAGCTGCCTGCACCCCCCTTGAATTGCCCACAGCCCCCCAAACTGCCTGCATCCCCCCCTGAGCTGACTGCACCCCCCAAACTGCCTGCACCCCCCCCGAGCTGCCTGCACCCCCCTTGAATTGCCCACAGCCCCCCAAACTGCCCGCATCCCCCCGAGCTGACTGCACCCCCCAAACTGCCCGCACCCCCCCCGAGCTGCCTGCACCCCCCCATTGAATTGCCCACAGCCCCCCAAACTGCCTGCATCCCCCCCTGAGCTGACTGCACCCCCCAAACTGCCTGCACCCCCCCGAGCTGCCTGCACCCCCCTTGAATTGCCCACAGCCCCCCAAACTGCCTGCATCCCCCCCTGAGCTGACTGCACCCCCCAAACTGCCTGCATCCCCCCGAGCTGCCTGCACCCCCATTGAATTGCCCACAGCCCCCCAAACTGCCTGCATCCCCCCCTGAGCTGACTGCACCCCCCAAACTGCCTGCATCCCCCCGAGCTGCCTGCACCCCCATTGAATTGCCCACAGCCCCCCAAACTGCCTGCATCCCCCCCTGAGCTGACTGCACCCCCCCAAACTGCCTGCACCCCCCCCAGCTGCCTGCACCCCCTTGAATTGCCCACAGCCCCCCAAAC